>NC_043002.1:91401680-91434180 GCF_006345805.1 Octopus sinensis
TGGATATGTGTTTTGTACGTGTAAATAATTATTTATATATTTATATGTATAAAATCTATACACATACAAAAGAGATTCAGTGAGATAATACAACAATTTATGTTTTTAATATCATACAGGTATTTCCTTACTAATTATTTTCCCGTATTATCTATTTATACAGGCACCTTGTCGTCAAAAAGATTTTCGTTAATGATAGAAAATTGCGTATGTAAACAACGGGAGAATCTATTGATAAGTATCAGCAGACGAATAAATACATGTACATACATAGAATTAAAGAATGTGAAGGATCAGATACAGTTGTAACATCTCTATTGAATATATCATTGTACATGCAAAATCTCCCTCTCTCTATCTCTCTTTTTCTCTTTCGGTATATATAAATATACACATATATAAATGTATGTGTGTTTGTGTGTGTGTGTGTCTATCTGTTCTTGCTTGTATGTAAAAACATGTATCGTTGCTATTATGCAAAAGTGTCATAAGTCCAAAACGTTGCATTCTCTCAAAAAGAAAGAATAGTTTTACCATTCCATAGCAAAACCGTTGTACTTTATTTTGACAATTTTTGATATCTTGGCGTCTGAAGCACCTGGAGATATGATAGTTTAACCAAAAGCAAAAATAAATATTGAAAAAAAAAACCACATTTTGGCCAAATTTGGACAGGCGATAGTTTAACATACTAGCAACGATATATACATACATACACGTGTGATTGTCTGTGTGTGTGTATGTGTGTGTGTCCTTCCTTGTTTTCAAAGACAGTATGGTAAAGACAAGGAAGTGAGAGGGGGAATGTGTGTGGATGTGTGCGTGCGCGATGGTCTGCGTGTGCGCGCGTATGTGTATGTGTGCAATGATGACACGTGTGTATGTGTGTGTGCGTGTGTGTGTGTATGTGTGTATGGCGAACAACTGGCTAGTAGCTGGCCAGTATGTAAAAATAAGGAGTGGTGCTTTTTGTGTCCAGCCACAGGTCAAAAACAAAGAGGTATGTGTGTGTGCGTGTATGTATATGTATCGTGTGTGTGTTTTGTTTGTAGAGTGTGTGTTCGTGTGTGTATGCGTAGAGTCTGGGTGTGTGGCGAGTAACTGTGCTTAACTTAGTGTATGTGTGCCCGTGTGCTTGTACGTGCGTGTGTGTGTATATATATGTATGTATAATTGTGTGCTGTGTGTATGGGATGTATGTGTGTGTTCATTTGTGTATGTGTGTGTATGTAAGTGCGTGTATGTGTGCGTTTGTAAGTGTGTGTGTCTAAGCGTATATGGATGTATATGCGTGTATCCGTGGAGTTGTGAGTTTTGGGTGTGTGCGTGTGTGCGTGCGTATGTGTGCGCATGCTTTTGTGTGCGTATGTGTGTGTGTGTCTGTGCTTATATGTGTGTACGTATGTGTATGTGTGCATGCGCGTGTAGGTATATATTGTGTGTATGTATGTGTGTCGGTGTGTATGTGAATTTGTGTGTGTTTGTACGTGTGTATGTGTTTGTGCGTGTATTGTGTATATATATATGTAAATGTGTGTGTGTGTGTGCGTGTGTGTGTACGTGCGTGCGAGTGAATGTATGTATATATGTGCGTGTGTGTACGAATGTAGAGGTTTATATGTTTATATGTGTGTATATGTATGTATGCAAGCAAACAGTTTATAATTGAAAGATTGATGGAAAAAAATTGGTGTGGGTGTATGTGAATCCACAGGCACACCCATACACACACTGACGCACGCTTGCAATACAGCCAACCCCATATGTATGTATGTAAGTATGTATGTATGTGTGTGTGTGTATGTGTGTGTATATATGTGTGTGTATGTATGTATGTGTGTATGTATGTATGTGTGTGTGTGTATGTGTGTATGTATGTATGTATGTATGTATGTATGTATGTATGTGTGTAAGTGTGTGTGTATGTATGTGCGTGTGTGTGTATGTATGTATGTGTGCATGCGTGTATGTGTGTATGTGTGTATGTGTATGTGTGTATGTGTGTATGTGTGTGTATGTGTGTATGCATGTGTGTATGTATGTGTATGTAATGTATGTGTGTGTGTGAATGTATGCGTGTGTGTGTGCGTGGGGGTGGGGTTCTGGAATTGTGTGGGCGTAATGTACATGCGCGTGCTTGTGTGCGCTTACGTGCGTGTATGTGTGTCTCTGCTAGGTGTTTATAAGAGTGTGCGTATCTGTATGAGTATTGTTTGTTGGTGTGTGTGCACGGGCATGTGTGTGTGTGCGTGGGTGTGTGTGGGGTGTGGGTGTGTGTATATGTGTGGAAGTATGTGTGCGTACATGTGCATATAGGTTGTATATGTGTGGTGTTTTGGAAGTAGGTGTGTTCGTGGATACGTGAGTATGTGTGTGTGTGTGTGTTTCTGTATAAGGACAAAATATTTTCTTAATATTTAAAAAAAAAAGGTTGCTAGTGGGGAGAAGTGAAGCGCAGTCACTAAGAGGAGGGGGCTGTGTTGAGTCCGTGTAAGGCATTGGTCTGTAGAGTGAAAATGAAACGTTGCTCTAAGCGAAGCCTGGATTGTGGAGAACCGTTGTGTGGGGCGAGACCAAACACAGAGATGTCATCGGGGAATGGCTGGCCGAGCGGATGTGACGTGCGACGGGAGAATTGGACCGTAGACGAATATCCCTTAGATGTTCGGCGAATCGGTCTGACAACCGGCTTCCCGTCTGTCCTATATACAACATTCCGCAGAGGTTGCATTTAATGCAGTATATGAGACCAGACGAAGTACACGTAAAAGAATTCTGATACGTACAGTTCGCTGGTTGGAACCGGTGACAGCAGTGGTGTTGGTGCTGAAGAGGCAGGTGTTGCAGCGGGATCTAGAGCACGGGAATGATCCGTGTGGGGCTGAGGGTGAAGAAGAGAGGGTACTACGGATCAGGAGGTCCCGTAGATTCCGGGCTCGTTTGAAGGAGGACAGGGGTGGGTTGGGGAAAATGGGGCGGGTCGTGGGATCGAGCTGGAGGCGACGGAAGGCACGTAGTATCTTCCGACGCGGGGTAGAGTAGAGGGGTGGAAAAGGAGGGGAAAGGGGTGCGGTTGAGGGGTGGATGAGAGGAAGGAGAAAGGGCAAACAGACAGATGGACAGACAGACAGATAGATAGATAGATAGATAGATAGATAGATAGATAGATAGATAGATAGATAGATAGAATAGATAGATAGATAGATATATAGATAGATAGATAGATAGATAGATAGATAGATAGATAGATAGATAGATAGATAGATAGTTATGGTAGATAGGATAGATATATATATAGATAGATAGATAGATAGATAGATAGATAGATAGAATAGATATAGATAGACAGATAGATAGATAGATAGATATATAAACAGATAGACAGACATATAGATAGTTAGATAGATAGATAGAAGATAGATAGATAGATAGATATAGATAGATAAATAGATAGATAGGTAGATAGATAGATAGATAGATATAGATAGATAGATAGATAGTAGGTAGGTAGGTAGGTAGATAGATAGATGATAGATAGATAGATAGATAGATATAGATAGATAGATAGATAGATAGATAATAGACAGATAGATAGATATAGATAAACAGATAGACAATAGATAGATAGATAGATAGATAGATAGATAGATAGATAGATAGATAGATAGATAGATAGATAGATAGATAGATAGATAAACAGACAGATATGTGTGTGCGCGTGTGCGTGCGTGCGTGAGTGTGTGTACGTGTGTTTGATTGAAGTGATGAGAAGAACGGCAGAGTGCAATTACAATTAGCTTAACTAACAACATTACAAACCCTCAAAACGTCTTTTTATTTATAAAATAAATGACGAGTTATTGAAAGAGGCTATTAGTTCTGTATTGTTACGTTGGACAACCAAATCTTCCCTCCGCAACGCGAACAGTCAATATGTGAACATTTTCTTTCCCTATATACATTCATTTGATATATATTACAGATCGCATTTTTAGATGAGAATGAAGGTATAGTCGTCTGTTACAGATACATGTAAGCTGTGGACCTCCCACATTAATTGTTAGGCGTTTTTTGTTTTTTTTACCGAAAAGGCTTTTATCATTTTTAAGTGTGTAATATCCACAAAATCGACCAAAATCGGTCCGGAAAGGGGGAAGATGGGGAGGAGTTAAAAAGAAAAGCATTTATCGAAAAAAAAATAATTGCTTCTAGTTAAAACGATCCTCCAGACCATCTCTACTGTGAAAAAAAAAAAAAATCTGAAAAATCCCCGCCAAAACGGAGAAACTCCAGCCTGGCGCTTCCTAACTCCGACGACCTTAAAAATGTGTAATTGAAAAGCAAAAATGATGAAACCAAAGTATCGTTGGTTTCAACCGACGGCAGTCTTCAGAGATTTGTCACTGCGATAAATACTAAACGTGCATCTTTACTTCACATTGATCCACATTTGAGGACCGTTTCTAGTTCTATTCACTAAGAAGTTAACACCTAAGTTAAAATTATTAAAATTATATTTCACTATTTAGATACTTGAACATATATTTTATTATTTATTTATTTATTTATGATTATCAGTCTATTTCAGTATTAACATATTTGAAATAGCAGTTGAGTATTAATCATATTAGAACGGCTGTTATTAACTAAAATCTGTAGAATCCTATTTAACTCTCGCTGTTATTTTATTATTTTTGTTTTTAGAGAACTCAACGTACTTTGATGTATTCACCTTTGAAGCTATTTGCATAATGGCGTTTATTGAACAAGCTGTGATGAATTTGATGTTCTTATTATTGAAGTATTGATGTAAGTTATTTGTTGTAAGTAATTTTGGCAGTTAAACGTCAGTACAGAAGAACTGATAATTAAATATGGAAAATTAAATATATATTATATGCAAAAGCTAAAATTTAGTTTCCAATATAGGAATAGCAAATCTGAAATGAAAGTTAATCTCTCTCTCTCTCTCTCTCTCTCTCTCTCTCTCTCTCTCTCGCTCTCTCTCTCTCTCTCTCCCACACACACACATCCCATGTATTATATTATATCACATTATTAATATTAAACTATAAAAGCAACGTTACAATATATAAGCAAAAATTTCCAAGCATATTGTAATATGAATAGTCAACAGTACATCAAAATTTGATTGGTTGCCGAAATAACCATTCGAAAATGTGTCTCACAGTAATCTATTCATAAGCATACACAGATCGTGTGATTATTTCCATCTTCTCACATGCAAAAGCACATGATCAAGCATTCAGTACCATTTTAAAAATAAGTAAAAAACAAGACAGGTGCTTGTGCAGGTGTTTCTGTGTTGACGAAAAAACGATTTTTTTAAAAATACACCTTCTCCTCGACTTACGACTGTGTTCTGTTCCGACTGATGTAAGTTGTCAGTCGATCTGGTCGCATGACGGATTTACATTTTTCAACACTATCTTCATTCAAACGATTACAAAAATATAAAACACAAGCATTTAATCTATAATTATTGTACATAGTGTGAAAAATGCATAATATGTATATCTGTAGATGAAAGCATTTTCCTTTTACCAGTCACTTTAGGAGTATTTCAGATATAGTTGTAACAAATCCACACACAATTGATGTTTAAAAGCGACTGAGAGACAGTGGAAGACAGTGGGTGCCTGGGTCTGAGGGAGGCCTGCGTTGCCAGATACTGCCATAGTTATCGTACGCGTAGCTGCCCAACGTCCGAAAATCGATTATTTATTTATCTCTCTTTTACTCTTTTACTTGTTTCAGTCATTTGACTGCGGCCATGCTGGAGCACCGCCTTTAGTCGATCAAATCGACCCCGGGACTTATTCTTTGTAAGCCCAGTACTTATTCTATCGGTCTCTTTTGCCGAACCGCTAGGTGACTGGGACGTAACACACCAGCATCGGTTGTCAAGCAATGCTAGGGGGACAAACACAGACACACAAACACACACACACATATATATATATATATATATATATATATATATATATTATATATATATACATATATACGACAGGCTTCTTTCAGTTTCCGTCTACCAAATCCACTCACAAGGCATTGGTCGGCCCGGGGCTATAGCAGAAGACACTTGCCCAAGATGCCTCGCAGTGGGACTGAACCCGCAACCATGTGGTTGGTTAGCAAGCTACTTACCACACAGCCACTCCTGCGCCTATTTATTTTTGTGTTGTAAATGGGGATGGTCGTACGTCGAGGAGAAGGTGTATAAGACCATATTTCAGGATATGGTTAAACCGAAGGAAATAGACAATAGTTGGAAATCCGTCAATACGTACCCATGGAGAAAAGTCTGCCAGAATTTACGTTTTGCAATCTTCTTCAAATTGCAAAAAGGCTGTAATGAATGTACTATTGCCCGAAAGACAGAATCATGTCTTCTAGAACTATTAATTTAGGGAATCCTTTTGGACCAACAATGTCCGAATAGACCTTAGAGTTGTTAATAGTTTAAACTCTATATAAAAAGAGTCCCCACCACCACCACCACCACCACCACCACCACCACCGCCATCGGTCATGAATGACCATGGGATTGCATCTAAAAAGTTACTTTCCGAGGCACAATTCCTAGCAAAGTTGCTTATGGAAGACCAGCAGTCACCCGTGCATACCAACCTCCCCTCCTCCTGCCACCGATGTTATCTAAGGTAAGGCAAAGGCCAGTATAGCTTGGCACCAGTGACATCGCAACTCATTTCTACAGCAGAGTGAACTGGAAGATTGTGAAATAAAGTGTCTCACTACCTCATGATTGTTAGCCTGACGCTCTAGCCACTGAACCATACGCCTATATGCATTTAGATAAATAGAAGAATATTTCTTAACATGAATCTTCTGGAAGCACTATAAAGCCTTTTATTTCACCGTTATCTACAAAGAAGACATTATTTCGATAAAGCAATGTCTTGCTAAGACATGTTTCTCATGTGTTTGTATGCGTACATGTGTACATGTGTGCGTGTGTGCGTGCGTGCGTGCGTACATGTGTGTATAAAGTGTGTGTGAGCGCATGAGTGTGTAGGAAAGTATTACCCCGTGGTTGTCTATAAATTAACTTCCATAGACACAAAATCCTGTATAGAATAACAGGTAATTTCATAGATTCAGAAGGTCTCAGTACATTACTGGTATATTGTTCTTTAGTTATTGCTATTTATTGCTTCCTATTATAACATTCTACCGTGCTAGCTCCCTCAGAAATGGAACTCGCACTCGTGTTTCGATTACCGTTTAGAACAGGTATCATATTCATTATACTCATGCACAAAGAAACACCTCGCTCTGTCCTTCAGTGTTGCAACAAGTTTTGGCGCTTACGTTACATGTCTTACATCGAGTTATCTGTTTTCAGTTTTCGATCATATAATTCTATTAATGTTGACTGCAGTATGACTTAATATAGCACACCAGAGATATCAATTTTATTTTATGAAGAAATCAGTCTATTATTATTTCTTATATATATATTATTCCTCAGGTTTTTTAACTGATGGAGCTTTTGAGACGATATTCAAACGCTGTCAAAAGCAAGCAATTGAAAGAATATTACAAGAGATATTTCTATGCAAGACCTGTGACTTGTCAAAATTAGTTGAAACACGCAAAGATACAGTTAGGGGTTTCATTGTGAATGAGTATGGCAAATATGGAAGCTTGATCTAAACGATAATCGAAACACGATTGTGAGTTCCATTTCTGAGGGAGCTTGCACGGTTGAATGTTCTTACAGGAAGCAATACATAGCAATAACTTTTAATAGGCCGGTTGGGATGCCTCAATGCAAGGGCACATTGGACATCTGTCCGGGGGCCTCACAGGTCTATGGGGGCCAATTCTTATCTACGTATGCAGTAGCTTACTGTCAATAAATAAATACCAATAGGGCTGAGTACTCTGATTTGCCCAGAGGCCTATAATGTTGTTACAAACGGTACGGTAGGCCAGTGCACATCACTAAATTCACAAAGAATCAACGATGCTACCTCCATGTGGTCATTCAACTTGTTAGAAAAATCAGCCAAATCTTTTTCAAATCTCAGTTTTCTTTCTTTAAAAGAAACGAAACATAATTTCGAAATATCGACATTGATATAACGCAAGGTAAGAATATTGTTAGGTACCTTCTCGAATCATGCCGACTCATAAGGGCCGGTTTTTCGGTTTTCCGAATTTCCATGGTGTATAACTTCCCACATGGACAAGACGCCGGTTCGTCACAGGATTACTCATTTTTGCCAGCTGAGTGGATGGACTGAAGCAATGTAAAATGAAGTGTTTTGCTCAAGAATACAACGCGTCACCCGGTCCAGGATCTGAAACCACAATCTTACGCTTATGAATCCAGTACCCTAACCACTAAGTCACGTACCTCCACAAGAATCTTCAGTAACAACAACAACTGAGGGCAAAAGTTATTGTCAAGGGAAAAAAATCACTGTAAAACATAAGTGGAGAGCATTATAGAAATGTCGTGTATCATTGCAGAATATACAGGAAAAGGAAACTATGAGAATCGAATAGAGCCCTACAGCAGCTGTATTAATGGACTATCAACATATATGTTTCTTTATTACCCACAAGGGGCTAAACAAGGACAGACAAAGGGATTAGGTCGATTACATCGACCCCAGTGCGTAACTGGTACATAATTTATCGATCCCGAAAGGATGAAAGGCAAAGTCGACCTCGGCGGAATTCGAACTCAGAACGTAACGGCAGACGAAATACGGCTACGCATTTCGCCCGTCGTGCTAACGTTTCTGCCAGCTCGCCGCCTTCAACATATCTCAATATAACACAACAATATATATCCCAAATTTTGACACAATTAATTCCTGAATTTTAAGTAGAGTAAATTCTATGTCTACCACACATCATAAACCTGTTTATAACTTGGTTCTTACATCGTAAACGAAATTTCATTGTAAAATCATAATTCATTGTGCAATCATTTCATTTTCCAACGTTTGTTTACAGTAAAGTAATTTGAATTAAAATGATGAAAGTTGATGTTTTTTTTTTTTTTGTTGTCTATAGTTAAGCAGATTTAATTTTGACTTGATTTAATTTCATTGCTTTATTTTTCCATTTAGCAAATAGAAGCTATAATCCGCCAAGTGAAATTCTAGTTACTACTAGAATATGCAAACGAAAGATCTACAATAGAAGACCTTTCCTAGATGTAGGCTACACTAAGATAGCAATATAACAATTTCTGACATTAAACTAATAACACATACAAACACATTCAGACACATCCATTCACATATACACATATAAATATAAAAATGCATATGTATGTACATGTGTCGTGAGCATATGTATGTATGTATGTAAGTATGTATGTATGTATGTATGTATGTATGTATGTATGTATGTATGTATGTATGTATGTATGTATGTATGTAGTATGTATGTATGTATGTATGTATGTATGTATATAAGTATGTATGTATTTATGTATGTATGTATGTATGTATGTATGTATGCATGTATGTATATATGTATGTATATATATATATGTGTGTATATATGTATGTATATATATATATATATTATATTTATAATGCATATAGGTATGTACATATATATCTATCTGTCTACCTGCCTATCTCTTTCTCTTCATATATATATATATATATATATGTGTGTGTGTGTGTGTGTGTATACATACACACATACATATATATATGTATATATAATAATAATATTAGGGAGTATATCCAAACTTACAGGGAAATGTCTAGCACTGTTTGAGTTGCCTAATAGTGGTTTCATCTCTAATTTAATTTATATATATATATAAATATATATATACATGTATATGTATGTAGATAGATAGATAGATAGATAGATAGATAGATAGATAGATAGATAGATAGATAGATAGATAGATAGATAGATAAAGAGAGAGCGGAAGAGGGAGAGATAGAGATACATGAGCATTGATTCAACTGATCATCAATGCCTTATATCTTTTGGCAGCAAACACTTACGAGAAAAATGAAAATATTTCATTAAAATGTAATTTTTTTTCCGGTGGTCGTAGATATAAATGATACTTTGATAGCTTCTACTTTCCTGCTTTATTCTATAATAATAAATCCCGTCAAGTTATTAAGGATCAGCGTGTTCGTGTTTCACTCTTGCTCAACTCTGTTGGAGTCACGTTGGCTTATCACATCTAAAAACAGATTGTTCTATGTATGGAATATTCAACTCCCTGAGAAACTGGGTTTGCTTTAGAAAATCTGTTGTAATGTGTAAATAAATATGCAATATTATACCATACAAGAATTTATACGAAACCTAATCAGACATGAACGTTTTAACTGTTTGGTTGCAGTTTCAGATACCAGAGCTTACTACGTAAATATCGCACGTAAAAATTAACTTTTTAATAACTCAGAAGTAGCACTGTGATAAATTAACGTTGGTTACTCTGTGATAAATTGATATTTATGTTTGAAAATGTGAAAAACAATCATAAAATTAGATATTGATGGCTTTATTAGTTTCGTTTTCGTTTAATTTATATTCAAGTTGCAAAACATAAACAGTATTTACAAATAATTTACGATAACAAAATAACTTCCATGATGATTTTTTAAATGTTTTTGAAAAGTTAATTATTTGATAATTAGCATTGACTTTAAACATATTTGTAACGTTTATTTTGTGAAAGTAATGTGAACGTAGCGAAAACTGGTAAAACATTATGATATAGTTTGTACATCATCAAAATGCTCCACATTTCAGTATAAAGAATATGGTTTAACGATATAGCGTAGCAGCAATAATATGTTGCTTTATACAATATAGTATGGTATACATGCACAATGCACTATTCTACACTATGTTTCATAGTACATACAATATAGCATGATTACGGTATTGTATATTTGTCGTTTTGTATAGCACGATGATGTAGTAGAATTTGATTAGTTATATTGTGTTGCACAAGTTGGTAAAGCGTACATAATTTGCGACATAAACAGCATAAAAGTGATACACGATACAATTGTACATTTTGCAAAGCAAATTAAAGAAGAACGGCATGGAAATTGTTGACAATGTCAATGAAAGCTCGTGAAAGAAAACTCCTGTAGTCTTTTACAGTTGCAGTCTCCACAAATGATAATATGATCGACGAACTATAAAAATGTTTGTCTGTTAAATAGAAATACGTGTAATAGGAAGTGAAGGATCCGTTTCTTTTTTCCCCCTCAAGAAACTATCCTATGAGTTAATCCCAGTGAGTCTAACTCCATCCATTTCATCCATCATATTATAACAACTCATCTGTCATCTAAACATTTTCAATGGCGTCTTGTATACAATTACAAGCATAAAAATGTTGTCTTCACCAATCACTGTTGTTTGTGTGTAGACATAACGGGTTTATTTCGTCAATTACGATATTTACTTGCATATTCCATTTACTTCCTCTCTTTCTCACTCTTCTCTCCTTCTTACTTCATCTTTTCTCCTATCTTTTTCCTTTCTTTCTCATTCATTCACTCATTTCTGCTTCTCCTTGAAAACATCCTCCATTTCAAATTCGCTGTTTCTTTATGTCTGAAATGACATTTACGAGTATTAATGTCATCGACAGCATTTAGTTACTTCATAAACTTTCTTCTTGCCCTCCCATCGCTTTATGCTAGTTCGACGCTCGTGTACGAAGGAGATGATAAGGTTGTCTTTACCTTAAAAGTCAAGTGATTTCAAGAAGTTTGCTTTACCCGGAGTCAATAGATCGTTCAGTTTCATAGGGATGGAAGACTATTAAACAACGGCGAAATATATTGACTTGAGTGTATCTCATAAAATTTATTCTAAACTTTCTAACATTTCTGTTGAATCGTCCAATACTGAACGAACTGCTCATGTTTCAAAATGTTTTCTTAAACAACATTAATACCTTTTACTAAATAAAGAAACACTGTTTTGTATTTATAAGCAGTAAAACATTTTTGTTGCATAGAAGTTAAAAGTGTCAATAAAGTTAGGACAGATTGTGTTGAATTGAAGTATTGTGGGTAAATCGGTGGAATACATACATCTGAAATAATCAGTGCTTTGTGGAGATGACATATAATACTACATATTAGACCACACTAAAGTCCAAATGAGATTTTATTCTCCAAGCAAACCTGAATAATGTATCAAGATCACGTAGCTTCACATCCTATATAAAATGTTATTGTATCAAGGAGATCTTAACTGAAGATAAATTTTGCAGTATTGGTATTCGAAACTCAGAACTACTTCTCTTCTACACATCTGTGTATTTCAGTGCACCAGATGTGTGTCACTTATCTGTTTTGATCAGTCAGTTAAATATTTACTACATCTAAAGCATAAAACTTTATTCTATAACCGACCTACTCTTCAATATCATCAAACACATCCGTCTATCTGAAATTCCATTAAATATTATTCCGAACGAGGGCGGGATTTAGGTATCAGATTAATATATTAAATCTGATGACGTCAGAATCTGAACGTGCTTTCAAAATCTTAGAATATCTATTTTCTTGTGCGATAGTGTTTTATTTCAATTAATCTGTAAGAATTGATTTAGCTGAATCTAATTGACAAGAATTAAAATTAACAGATTATAACAAAAGATAATTAGTTACACAATTTTGTTATATTGGATTTCGTTATTTTATAAATATGTTAAAATATCAATGATTGTTATTTTCAATATGTTACATGTTTTTGCGTACTAGAGAATCTTTAAAACCTGTGTATGTATGCATGCATGTGGTATGTGTGCGTGCGTGTTTGTGTGTGTGTGTGTGTGTGTGTGTGTCTGTGTGTGTCTGTGTGTCTGTGTGTTTGCGCATGTATGTGTGATTTCATTTTTAATTATATTCATTTTGATAATAATTTGCACATCCAACTTAAGTTGGATGTGTTATTTAGATCGCCTTAAACTACTGTTAACGTCCAGATACACCGTCTACACCATTTCATGTTAACGATACTGCTAATTAAGCAAAGACTATATCGGCTGACGAAATGATCGTCTGCTCCGATAAATAGCACTACCGTATCACGTGATTTCAATATTTGTTGCAGATCATCAGCGGTAACCAGTTTCGCACCGAAGGCCAGAACGAAAATCAACCAATCCGATATAGCTTATGCATGTATGATCAAACGGTTTGACTAATTTTCGTTCTGGCATTCGGTGCGAGCCTGGCTACCGCTGATGATCCGCAACTAACGGTGAAATCACGTGGTACGGCATTGCCATCCTCCGGAGCAGACGATCAGTTCGTCAGCCGATATAGTCGGTGCCTAATTAATATGTATTGTCAACATGAAATGCTATCTCTGGACGTTAACATCAGTTTAAAGTGACGTAAACAACACATCCAATTCAAGTTGGATAAGCTAATTATAATACGTTAGAATCCCTGCTACTGTCGCCAACGGCTAATTTATATTTATTCTTCATATAAGGGAGGAAACAGAATTTGGATAACATTAATTATAAAAATTACACGTTGAACTTTACATATTTTTATGTTCAACTTACAGAGCGTATTTGCAATGTGTGTGTTTGGCAGTCACTTTTTCTATCTGAAAATCTTAGCTTTTCGAAATTGCCACTTAATTCCTGGATATGGAAGCACTCCGTCGGTTACGACGACGAGGGTTCCGGTTGATCCGATCAGCGGAACAGCCTGCTCATGAAATTAACGTGTAAGTGGCTGAGCACTCCACAGACACGTCTACCCTTAACGCAGTTCTCGGGGATATTCAGCGTGACACAGAGAGTGACAAGGCCGGCCCTTTGAAATACAGGTACAACAGAAACAGGAAGTAAGAGTGAGAGAAAGTTGTGGTGAAAGAGTACAGCAGGGATCACCACCATCCCTGCCAGAGCCTCGTGGAGCTTTAGGTGTTTTCGCTCAATAAACACTCACAACGCCCGGTACTTAATTCCTAACATAACTAAGAACGCTGATAATTATCAATATGAATGTCAATTTATAATTTTGATAAAACCACTGCAGGTTCGAAGCCATCGTTCGCAAATACTCTCCTTAATGGTGATTTTAGAGAGCATACACACATCTTCAGGGCAGGTATGACTACACAATGTTTCTTTTCTTTCCAAAAACCTATATGAGGCCTGTTATGTTTGCAGCTGGCGGGAATTTTGATAGGAATGCTCCACCAATATTCTTTGTGGTAGAATATATGTGTTAAATAATAGTAATATTCTCTAAATTTGTTTTTTCAAGGATATTCTTTCCTACGGATGACACTGTTTATTATTTTAACAACAATACGCCGCCATTGATGGTGGTAACTTAATGACATATCCAAGAAGCTGTTGACATATATAATATCTTCCACAAGAATCTGCCCCGATCGATATTTCCGTTCGTGACATTGGGCGGGGTGTGGGGCTTAAAGACTTCTTTTCTTCTTCTATTAAGTATTTTCTTAACTCCAGCACTTTGACATCAACTGCATAACCTTCGAGATTTTATGTAATATGAAGGCCACTAGTCCGAGAGTGGATACACTTCTTGAGTTCAACTTCCGCTGATGTTGATTTCGCCTTTCATCCTTTCGCATTCGATAAAATAATTACCAGTTGTGTACTGATGTCGATGTAATCGACTTAACTCCTCCCCTGAAATTTTTGGCCTTGTACAAAAATTTGAAATCAATATTATTTTTCTCTAGTTTATGGGAAACATGCATGCATAATATTGTTGTGGTGTTTTAGGTGGCGAGCTGGCAGAATTGCTAGCACGTCGGGCGAAATGCTTAACGGTATTTCGTCTGCCGTTACATTCTGAGTTCAAATTCCGTCGAGGACGACTTTGCCTTTCATCCTTTCGGGGTCGATAAATTAAGTACCAGTTACGCACTGGGGTCGATGTAATCGATTTAATCCGTTTGTCTGTCTTTGTTTGTCCCTTCTGTGTTTAGCCCCTTGTGGGTAGTAAAGAAATACATTGAAGGCGGCGAGCTGGCAGAAACGTTAGCGCGCCGGGCGAAATGCGTAGCCGTATTTCATCTGCCGATACGTTCTGAGTTCAAATTTCGCCGAGGTCGAGTTTGCTTTTCATCCTTTCGGGGTCGATAAATTAAGTACCAGTTACGCACTGGGGTCGATGTAATCGACTTAATCCCTTTGTCTGTCCTTGTTTGTCCTCTCTGCGTTTAGCCCCTTGTGGGTAGTAAAGAAATAGGCATTTCTTCTGCCGGTTGATGTATTCAATTTAATCCCTCTGTCTGTCCCTGTTTGTCCTCTCTATGTTTTGCCACTTTAGGGCAATAAAGAAATAAATATTTTTGCGGCGTTCAAAGTACCTCTCTAGCTGATTTTATTGAGGTATGTTAGTTCTGCAAATTTTTGTTCGCATGTAAAGTCCTCTGTAGGAGAGTATTTGTTGACTATCTAACCATAGGGTGGTCTTCTCTTCATTTTTGACAATTTCTTTGATTTATTTATTTTCAAGCAGTTTCTGTCTGAGTAATATCATATGAAAAAGGCTGTCTGCGTTGCTCTTTAAACTCTTTTCTTCTCTATTTTTTTTTTCTGAAATGAAGCTTGTCAATATCACTATCAGTTTGGAAGTTTGCAGTTAAAGCCAGGATCTTACGGCTGATATAAGTTCTGATACCGACAATGCATCGTGAGGATGGATCATCATTCCAGAGCCTATAGACAATTTCTAGAATCCCTTACCGGGCAATGATACCGAGGCGTATCGCCGATTCAAGATAAACTCTGTAGGAACGTTTGTGCCGGCGACCAGGCATTCAGGAGATATGTGCAGAGGGAAGAAACCGTTTTGTACGCTCTTCTCGAGTACCTGAGTATAGTAGCTATGTCGAACAACTGATATCATTGTAGGACGGACTCACGTATCAGCTGAGGCTGTTGTGAAGATCACTCTGCTGAGTTCATAGTAACGGTTCATCCCATTACTATGATTTGGAAGGAGACGTGTGTTCCACTTGGCCATGTCACCTTGTAAGAATTTGGAGACAAGGCCATGCTACCGTTGTTGTTGTTGTTGTTATTATTATTATTATTATTATTATTATTATCATTATCATTATTATTATTATCATTATTATTATTGTATTATTCAGTAGTTTTATTTTTATAGCGTGCTTTCACTTCACTACCGAGCACAGCTCTGTGTGCCTGGGTATGTGCTGTGATTGTTTGTGATGCTCTGATGGTTATTGTATGGAAAGTGTTCTGCGTAGGATTGTGCAGTGCCTAGTAGTGCAATTTTCTGTATGTTATATGTGTTTGTAAGTCCTGGTGTTTTTGTTATGTATTTATCTGAATATTTTTTATCATGCCTAATGCACCTACTATGATAGGAATTGTTTCTGTTTTTAGATTACACATTCTGGTTACCTCTATTTCCAGGTCTTTGTATTTTGAGAGTTTCTCCATTTCTTTTAGAGACACGTTGTCATCAGCCGGTATTGATACATCAATTAGAAAGCATTTTTTTTCTTCATGATCTCTGACAACTATATCTGGTCTGTTGGCCTTAATTTCTCTATCTGTGTGTATCGGCATATCCCAGAGTATGGTTGCTTTCTCGTTTTCTGTGACCTTTTCTGGGTGTGCCTATACCATCTTTTTTCTGTTGTTATTCCATAATGTTGGCATAGCTTCCAATGTATGTAGGTTCCAACTCTGTCATGTCTGTGAATATATTCCTTCTTAGCCAAGACTGGGCAGCTAGAGATAATATGATTTATTGTTTCTTGTCCATCTCCACATATTCTGCAGTTACTTGTAATATTTCTTTTCATTACATGCTTTTGGTAATTTCTGGTGGGGAGGCTTTGGTCTTGTGCTGCAATTAAAAATCCCCCTGTTTCTGCTTTGAGTCCTGAGCTTCTCAACCATTGCTGGGATTTTTCTTTGTCTATTTCTTTTGCGTTTAGTTTAGTCCAGTATTTACCATGAAGGGGCTTTTCTTGCCATCGTTTTATCATGGTTCGTTGCTGTTCTATTTTAGTTTGGATTTCATTTTGTTTATAGCTTTTGTTGTTTCTTCATCTTCTTCTTCTTCATGTTTATTAGGTGGTATGATTTCTTGTTTGTATTTGTCAGCTTCCTTAAATATACTGAGAACAGTTTTTTGTTTTGCTCGTGTTTTGCCGCTATCTGGATCAGTTTCCTTCCTTCTGAAGTAGATATTTTTGCAGTCCTATGGTGGTTATTTTATAGTAGTTTTCCAGCTGTATAAGGCCTCTACCACCTTCTATACGTTGTATATATAGTCTTCTATGTCAGATTTTGGGTGATGCATCCTAGATCCTGTCATTATTTTTCTTGTTTTCCTATCTATTTTGGTCAGTTCATTTCGTGTCCAGTTAAGGATATTGTAGCTGTAACTTATAACTGGGACAGCCAAAGTGTTGATACCTATTATCTGTTTTTAGCATTGAGCTCTGTGTTTAGTATTGATCTAACTCGTCTATAATATTCTTTTTTATTTTCTCTTTCATTTGTGTGTGTTGTGTCTTATCTAGTTCATGGATTCCTAAGTATTTGTAAGTTTTGCTTTGGTCTAATTCTTTTATTTCATTGGTTTTATCTAGTGTGATGTTGTTACTCTTAACTAGTTTTCCTCTTTTCAGGGTTACTTTGGCGCATTTTTCTAATCCAAATTTCATATCTATTTCTTTGGTAAATCCATGAACTGTCTTTAATAGTGTTTCCAGCTGTTTGTCATTTGCAGCGTATAGTTTTAGGTCATCCATATATAAAAGGTGGCTGATCGTTTTGCCGTAACATTTATATCCGCATCCAGTTCTATTTAGCATATCAGATAGAGGTGACAGTGCCAAGCAGAAAAGGAGTGGAGAGAGCGTGTCTCCCTGGAATATTCCTCTTCTAATGGGGATGTCTTTGGTTTTCATGAGTCCCTCTTTTGTTTGGAGGTGTAGGACTGTTTGCCATTTATTCATAGAGTGCTCTATGAATTTTATGATTGTTGGTGCTACTTTGTTAATGGCTAGTGTTTCGAGGATCCATGTGTGGGGGATGCTATCAAACGCCTTTTTGTAGTCAATCCAGGCCATACTGAGGCCTTTCTTCTTTCTGTGGCTGTCTTCAGTTATGGCTTATTAATCATTAGTTGATCTTTACAGCCATATGAGCCTTTGCGGCATCCTTTCTGCTCTTCTGGGAACAGTTGTTTTCGTCCAGGTGCTTGTTCAGCCTTTGTGATATCACTGCAGTAAATGCTTGAACATAGTAGGGAGGCAGGTTATTGGTCTGTAGTTTTTGGTTTTTCTGTTTCATTTGATTTGGGAATTAAGATGGTTTTCCCCTTCGTGAGCCATTCAGGCATTGTCTCTGGCTCTGCTAGTACTTTGTTAAAGTTTTCAGCCAGCTTTTTGTGCATTCCTGTTAGATATTTCAACCAGAAGTTGGGAATCTTGTCATGCCCAGGTGCCTTCCAGTTGCTTAGTCTTTGCAGTGCCTGGGTGACCTCTTCAGTTGTTATGGGGGTCCAAAGTTGTTGTTATTATTATTATTATTATTATTATTATTATTATTATTATTATTATTATTATTATTATATCATTTTTATTATCCTGACTTCTCTTGAGTTATCTATGTCACTTCTCATCTCCATCCCGCCGCTTAGAGATGCAACTTTTCTCAACACATGAGATGTTGCAAGCATTGTTGCCAACTAGTACTTCCGAAGGAGTCTGGTATTTACTGGTTTTCAAGCCAGAATATTGCTTTCTTTGAGAATGTCACTAATGAGCCGATCCCAGTAAGTACCACACTCACCTTTGAGGCACACGAACGCATTTCACTTCCAGAGCAAAGTCTTTGTTCGACCTCTTTCTTTCTCGACCTCTATCCACACAATATTGTGATCTGTAGGAATAGCTTCATCAATCAATGTTCCTGGTTTGGATTCCTAGTTCGGTAATATTGCAGCTTTTTATCTGTGTAGATTGGCATGTCACGTTTGAATTCCAATTAATCACCTTCTACTACTGGCAAAAGTTGGTACTCATACCTATTTCTTTATTACCCACAAGGGGCTAAACACAGAGGGGACAAACAAGGACAGACATAGGTATTAAGTCGATTACATCGACCCCAGTGCATAACTGGTACTTAATTTATCGACCCCGAAAGGATGAAAGGTAAAGTCGACCTCGGCGGAATTTGAACTCACAACGTAACGGCAGACGAAATACCGCTAAGCATTTCGCCCGACGTGCTAGCGTTTCTGCCAACTCGCAAAAGTTGGTACTCATACCATTTGTTGGAACATTCTAACCCATACTTGCTGCACAACACCAAGTGTATTCACATGTGGTTGTTGTTGATGTTAAGTCGGCTATCTGGTAGAATCGTTAGCACGCCGAGCCAAATGCTTCGCGGCATTTCGTTCGTCTTTACGCTCTAAGTTCAAATGTCCTCGGGGTCGATTTGGCATTTCATTCTTTCAGGATGTAGAAAGAATTATTTCTATTCATATCATATTTGCTAAACCTTCTGCGCAACAGTTGGAGAACGTGCTTGTCTAATGCGGTATGTTAGATACCTTACGACAAACAAACAGGTGCCAAAGGTCGCTAATTCCTCCATGTAAACAAAAAATTCTTTCTCATATGAAGATGCAGCTTTAGGTCGCGGCTCCAGGATTTATCCTAATTAACTACAACTTCAGAATATCACATTATTTTCACTTCTATAATTTCCATCTTCGTTTATAATTTTATCAACAACCTACTTTTTTTCCCAAGTCTTGAAATTTGTTTCTTTTTCTTTAACATGTGAACAATAATTCTTCGATCATTATCCAAATTACGAAAGCAAACTGATTTTTTTTCTGGTTCCTATATGCTTTGAAGTGAAAAGGAAAAATCAGTTGAACAATCTGCTCTACGCTCATTTATCAGATTAAGGGATATTCGTATTCTATGGTTAATTATAATATTCCTATGATACGCAACATAAATTCTGGTTAAATTCCTTAGATTATAGGGTAGATGTGTGTATGTATGTTTGCAATATTCTCTCTTTTGTTTTAATATATTTGTACGTGTATTACCAATTCTGTCGTTCTCGCAACGTAATTAAAACCGAGGGACACTTAGTGATAATGATGTTAGATAAAGGTTGTTTGGTGCTGTGAGTCATGTATCGTCTGACGGAACGACTAATGATTCATGTTTCAACCAAATATATTTACATATACAGACAATCACACATATACACCTATACACGCATATATATTATATACATATTATATATAATTTATATATATTATATATTTGTGCATACGTATGTGTGCGTATATTTATATAGATATACGTACGTATATCTATATAAACACACAAACATATACATGCGTATTCATATATATATATATATATATATATATATAATATATATATATATATTATATATATATATATATATATATGTGTGTGGTGTGTGTGTGTGTGTGTGTGTGTGTATGTCTGCACCTGTATGTGTTACGACGGTACGTGTGTGTATAGGTGAATGGGTATGTATGTATGTGTGTGAACTTGGGTGTAGTTATATCTGTGAATATTTTCCCATGTGCAACAATTTAGTAGTAATTTTCAGTTGCTTTTGTGTGACAGGTAGGCTGATGTCTCTGTAGTGCACTCTTTTGCTTTCTTTCTTTTCTTTTTTCATTATCACACACGCTGAGAGGCAAAAGATAAATGAAATAAATATCGCTGATTATCAGGATTTTGCTTTTTTCAGGAAAAAAATGTCTGTTCTTCGTGATACGTTAAATAACACGGAGTTTACTGTCAACTGTATATTTTATTCGTTGTTTTAGCTTCCCAATTGACAATGCAGCCTGGTGCACTGTTTCATGCAGCTGTTGACAACATCTCTAAACAAGAAGATAGGTTTGTACACAGTCATTTTACCAGAAGAGCAGTGAATATATAACTACAATATTTTGATTTTTTTTTCTAACTTTGGTGCTGTCCAGAAATACCATGTGTTATGAATTAAGGCTTATTTTGTTATACACCATAGCATCAACAATGTACATTGAAGCCCGTCACTAATTTTTTGATCGAGGTAGCTGCCAACAATGTGTCTTTTATGCAAATTAGTATATTCGATTTAATAAAGTTTGCGGTAATAGAAGCTACAAAAATAATATCGTCGTTGATAGGCGCAGGAGTGGCTGTGTGGTAAGTAGCTTGCTTACCAGCCACACAGTTCCGGGTTCAGTCCCACTGCGTGGCACCTTCGGCAAGTGTCTTCTACTATAGCCTCGGGCCGACCAAAGCCTTGTGAGTGGATTTGGTAGACGGAAACTGAAAGAAACCCGTCGTATATATATATATATGTATATATATGTGTGTGTGTGTGTGTTTGTGTGTCTGCGTTTGTCTCCCCAACATCGCTTGACAACCGATGCTGGTGTGTTTACGTCCCCGTTACTTAGCGGTTCGGCAAAAGAGACCGACAGGATAAGTACTAGGCTTACAAAGAATAAGTCCTGGGGTCGATTTGCTCGACTAAAAAGGCGGTGCTCCAGCATGGCCGCAGTCAAATGACTGAAACAAGTAAAAGAGAAAGAGAAAGAGAGTCAAAAAACCTTTCCTAGATTTTAGGTGAAATTTCCAGTAAAGTTTGAAATCAAGACAGCTGATCAGTCTTTCTGTGACCATTGCTTAAGAAAACAGTATTTTATGAATAACCAGTGTATTTAATTAATATTAATTTACATCTAAAGTTTACATCTAATGGCTTAGTCTGCAGCAAATTATTACACCATGCCATACTCTGTCATTTGATTTGATACATGGAATACTCTGAATGGTTTAATGAAGTAATCTACCACACAAATACATAAATTATTGTCAAAAAATATACATGTACAACACCGAATTTCCAGATACTGACAGTACGTAGTCTCTTATCTGCATTAATATACAAGTAGGAACTGCAAATTCTCACGGCTGTCAGATTAGTTTACCGTTATCTTGCACAGACTAGTATCTTGTATTGTATATTGTATTGTATCTTGTATTGTATAGTATTAATAAACTTGAATAATACTAGTGCATTGGTGCAAATATTGCATTTAATATGTGTTTAACTTACCGTATGGCTTTGGCCACTCCTGTATTTGGAAAAATCTGTAAACCAGAAAGGCTTTGGAACTAAATATTCCGGAAAATCAATGTTGTGCCTGCACTGAATATCAGCAATGAATAATAGAGGACTATCTTTTGTAGACAGATTACATGGAACTTTAAATAAGCGATAAAAATGTTGAAATAATTTGGTTGCGTAGGAAAACTGCGAAAGCACGAATTGATATGATACCTAAATCAATATAAGAAAGCTTGCTTAAACCAACCGATATGACACATAAGAATATATAAATCGAACTAATAATATTGAATGCTATCACCGTGGAACTACTTGGAAGATTATTTTGAAGATATTTATTCATCATGATGCTAACTTCAAAAAAATATTCAGATTTCATATCTTTAATTATTTCCGTTAATTTGAAAAATCATTAGCCGCCTCCAAAATCCAATGGAAATACATTGTCAAAAAAAGAGAAACCTCTTAACTTTGTTAGAAATGTAAATGACGTTATAAGGTAACAAACAAAGGAAAAATTCCTTCAAATGGGTGTGTAAAACATCCAATTCACTGGCTCGTAGGTTGAATCCAACATAAATACAGGTATAATGCAAATTACAAACAATGAATTAAAGAGAGAGATACAAATGACAATCCAATAATTTATTTATAGTATATCATAATATTCTATGAATATAATATATTTATTCAAAGTTATTGATATAAAAAAAGTTGTTTAAAGTAACTAATAATTAAGTGATGTTAATAATAATAATAATTATAATAATAATAATAATAATAATGATAATAATAATAATAATGATGATGATGATGATGATGATGATGATGATAAATAGTCTTATTTAACTTTCTAACTAAATTTAATGACTTGTGACCCCCTTCGGTCATGAATGGCCATGGGATTGCACCTAGAAAGTTACTCTCCGAGGCACAAGTCTGTTTATGGAAGACCATCAGTCGCCCACGCATACCAGCCTCCCCTCTCCACGCCACCGATGTTATCCAAGGAAAATGCAAAGGCCGATACAGCTTGGCACCAGTGACGTCGCAGCTCATTTATTAACGTGCAAGTGGCTGAGCAATCCACAGACACGTGTACCCTTAACGTAGTTCTCGGGGAGATCCAACGTGACAAGGCTGGCCCTTTGAAATACAGGTACAACCGAAACAGGAAGAACGAGTGAGAGAAAGTTGTGGTGAAAGAGTACAGCAGGGTTCACCACCAACCCCTGCCGGAGCCTCGTGGACTCAATAAACACTGCCCTAACCACTGGGCCATTGCGGCTCCACTAATTTAACGACTACAATAATAATTATTATAAAAGTGTATAGTTTATAACTTGTTTTCTAATTACAACAATATTATTTTGTTACTTATTAAAAAATTACTAAAATTTGGATTTATACTTTATATAGGCCTTTGATTAAAAAATAATATTAATTCTATTTATCGAGGACCAATACTCAGTCCTTGTTTTGTTTATATTACTTAATTTCTAGTTACTGAGTTTTACATTCACGAATATACGAATAATAATCTATATTTAAGTAACTTCAAATTTCGTTACTTCTTAAAAACTAGTAATATTTTGATATCCATTATCATAGCCTAAATCCATATCTATGGGGTAGTTTTGTAATAGTGTTCGTAGCTTTAAACTATCTTAATAGTTATTACGGAATTCTCCCTACGATAAATTAAGTAAACGAAGACATATTTTGCTAAGTTTCTATTCATATTTATAACGGAATTCTCCCGCCGATAAACAATAAATACAGAACACTTTTTATTAGTTACTTTAAACAACTTTTATGTATCAATAACTTTAAATGAACAGATGAGTTATTATATATTAAAATGTAATTATTATATCATCTTACACACTTTATTACAGTTTCTAGATTAAGTAAGACCCTGATATTTAATAATTATACATACATATTATTGTCGTATGTTATTATAATAGCGAAAGATTATCTTAGACATGAACGAGTTTGGATTGACATTATTTGAAATATATAGAAATATATTTCGACAGTTGTAGATTCACTTAATTATTTTGTTCGTTATAATTATGTTGTTTTTTCATTTTTAATGTAATTGGTATGTAGCTGAATGGCTAACGCTCGCGCTTATAGTACATAAGCATTTATATTACTCTTTTTACAATCCACCAATTCTTTCACATGGAATTTTGTCTATCTATACACTAATTGCCCTGATGAGGCTATATATAAAGGAATTGAATTGTTTTTATATAAAAAAATATACATATAAGTCGAAATAGTTGGCTTTATTTTGTCTTTTGAATAATTGTTTACGTTATATTATATTATACTAACAGTATAACCCGGCCTTGCCTGGGATTAAGTTACGATTATTAAGCTAATCAAGTTCTTTATTTCAAACCAAACTAAGTAATATCGACTCTCAACAAAACACTTTTTTACTCGGCGTAAAATAAAAACAAAACTCTTTCACACCCAAAATAATGTGTGTGTGAAAGAGAGAAGGGGGAGAAAGATGAACGATTTAGAATAAATATATTGTAATTGTTGTGTGAGAAAGTATATATACTATGATTATAAAATATAGTGTTTATCTCGTGTTTAAGAAAAATCAAAACATTTTACATTTTATTTTTTATGAACGTCGTCACTTACTCTCTCACTTTGATTTCCTGTGAAACTCTCTGCCTCCTTCCACTTTTCTTTATCTTATTTTTTTTGTTAGACGCCGTTTCAAAAAGCTATGACTGATAATTTTTATGGCTAAAAGCTATGGCTGAAAATAGAAATTTATGAACGTCGTCGCTTACTATCTTTCTCTCTCCCTCTCTCACTTTGTCTTTTCCGTGAAACTCTCTGCCCATCTTCCACTTTTCTTTATCTTATTTTTTTTTGTTAGACGCCGCCAAAAAACTATAGCTGAAAATTTTTATGGCTAAAAGCTATGGCTGAAAATAGAATTTTACCGCTATATGCGGGTGCCTCGGGAAAAAATAAGTTGACAAAACCCAGATAGGATGTTAACGAATGTCCTCCTAAAATTTGAGCGACATGCGTGCTAATTTGTGGACGTGCATAAATTACAATCACGTACACACACACACACACACACACACACACGCACACATCATGCCTTTTATAGATATGATTCATGGTATGTTATGTTATATTATATTATAATATAAATAAAATATTGGATTGTCATTTGTATCTCACTATCTAATTGATTGTTTTTCAATGGAATTACATATTTCAAGAATGGAGCCTAGAAAATCGGATTCAAATATTGCAAAAATAAAAAAAAATATTGCATATTTGTCAGTGTCATGAAACCATCAAGCAATCTATTTTTAAATCTTACATGTTCTTTTAGCTTTTACTTGTTTTCAGACGCTGGTCTATGGCCAAGCTGCAGCTCCACCTTGAAGGGTTTAGTCGAGCAAATCAATCCTGTTACTAATTTTGTAATATACCAATTGCTTATTCTATCAGCTACTATCATTGAACCGCTAGTTTGCGAGAACGTAAACGAACCAGCATCGTTTGTCAAGTAGTAGGGAGCATGCACGAACTCAAAGACACACAAAGACACGCACTCGCACACTCAAGCGTGCGTGCGTGTATGTGTGTGCGTGTGTGTTTGTGTGTGCTCGCGTCTGTGTGCGTGTACGTGTGTGTGTGTGTTGTGTTTGTCTGTATGTTTGTGTTTGTGTGTGTACAACAAGCTCCCACCGTTTCTATCGACTAAATTCAGTCACAAAGACACTTACGCAAGGTGCTGTGCAGTAGAGCTCAGCCCCAAATAACATGGTTGCAAAGCGTGCTCGTTAACTACGCAACCATTTTGAATATTTCGTATTTTTATGCCTATAGAATGCACACAGAAGATCAGAAATCTTAAACATGTGCAAGCACACTGTCACGCACACACACACATACACACACACACACAACAAAAACAGCAAGAACAACATCAACAAGGAAATGAACACAAAATACAAATACAAAATAGTGGGTGTGTTTTTATCCGATTTTTATGTCTCCCAGAATGAAAATGAATTTTAAAATTTAGATTTCGGTGTTAGATAGCAAGAACTGTCAAACTGTTAACGTGAAACAATCCGCTTAGTTCATACTTTAACAGACTACTGGAATTTCTAGATGTGTTATGTCTCATTTTCACCCTCTAGAGAATTTGCCACTAGCTTAATTTTTTTGCACGTTTATATATTTATCCAAAGAGAATAACAGATCGTTTGTGCTTTTTTTTAAAACAATCTTGAATTGATATTAAAACAATGGGGGCTAATATTCATCGTGAGAAATTATCAACAGCCACTCACTCTCATTCCAACGAGACTGATGTCGATGCTGATAACCATGTCTTGGAGTCTTCACAAAAATACTTTTTCTAAAATTTTCTTTCTAATGAATCCACGGTACGAAGTTTTTAGGATATCATACATACATATATGATGGCTTCTACTCTGTAGACAAGCACGATCATTGCTGATATGTAATATAATATGATATATCAATGAAATCAAACCAAATATTTTGAAGGCAGTTAATACACACGTTTCAGAACATTATGTAATAGAAAATGGGAAATTCATCCCTTACGCGAGATCTTCCTCGATTAATGCATTTCAAAATTTTGAAATATATTAACTGAGCAAAGTAATAGATATCAATAGTTGATTAGACTTCATTATCATATTTTGTTCAAGTGGATGCCAGTACAAACTAGCAGGACCAACTCCATTTACGAAGATACTCTAACAAGGATCTGGAGAAGTTTGTTCTATTTGACACGAGTTAAAATCTCTGGTAATGTGCATCGCTTCTAAGCATGAGGTTGATGAAATGGACGGACCCTGATGAAGCTACACCGGCAATGTTGCAAGGTTCAATTTGCAAAGTTAGTAGTCGCAGCAGCGGAAACATGTGTAGATCATTATAATATGCTGTATACAACTATAAAATAAATTTTGTAGATGTACAAGTCTCCACACTCTTTATTATAATTAATATTGTGTGTGTATGTGTTTGTGTGTGTGTATCTTCTAGGTAGCATAATTCAGCCTCTTTATATACAAATGGACATGAGAAAATACAAGGGTTCCCAGACTTAGGTATATGAAAACAAAACAAAAAAAAAATAGACAAGGACAAATGACAGTAACTTTTGGCGCCAGTTACTCATGAATAATTTGTATTTCCACGCCAGTGAATCAATTAATTGAACAATGAAACAAATAGCATAGCTTCGGTCATTTATTATCTTTCTATTGCTGATATAAGTTCCTTAGGAAAGCAATAACTACATAACCACCTCGTTATAATTTTATCGTCGCTAATTTCTTTATAAATAAAATGCTTCAAACAATACTTATGAGAAGATATACTGTAAAGTTAAGATGTTAATTACTTCCGGTTAACTAGGACGGTTCAAGAGCTACTTCCAGTATATTCTAGTTAAAGCACAATTCAGAAATACACGCAAGCGTACATATATACACACTTACATACATACATACATACATACATATATGAATTATGATTATTGGGCGAAGTCGCATCATCCTCCATTCCTTCATACCTATGTGCTATATATGTGTGTTTGTGAATGTATGTACGTATGTATATATTATGCACACATACACACACACACACACACACACACACATATATATATATACATATATACTTACATACATATATACACACAAAGACATACATTGATATATGCCTCAGCGACATCATTGCCAACTGATGTAATACTCTCTGTCTCAAAAATACAATATGGCAGACAGAGAAATCTGGAACAAAATACAAAATAAAAGACAATAACAAATAATGATGATCGGATTGCGACTGATCGATGAAAATAATAATTGTGGAATATAAAACCTAATACTAATCAGACACCTAGTTAAAACATAAACGAGCTGATATTGTTGTTTGAGGTCACCAAAATATAAACATGCCTTGTTAGAAGCATTCTAATATGCGTTAGAAAGAAGACATCTATGGAACATTAACGAAGCGTTACATTTCAAGTGCTCAGTATACCGCTTCAATACTGTATTATTATTAGAGCAACAGAATATAAACCAAACAACTTGAAATTATTGCTGAACTTGTCTTGGAGAAAAATGTGTCACCATAATACATTTGTTGCAGGTGATCGCCATATACGGACAACAGATATCTACAGAACTTGACAAGAAAGACCATCAGGGTGAGTGGTTACCAAAACAAGACAAACAGAGCATTAGAATTTCATTATTTTATATATATGCCCGTAACTTAGCGGCTCGGCAAAAGGGACCGATAGAATAAGTACAAGGCTTACAATGAATAAGTCCTGGGGTCGATTTGCTCGACTAAAGGCGGTTCTCCAGCAAGGCCACAGTTACATGACTGAAACAAGAAAAAGAGTATATCTGTTTCTGTATATGTACGTATATATAAATACATATGTGTGTATGCATAAAATATATTTTCCAACTAAACGTGGCGGTCTTATAAAGGACGGCGTTACTGTTTTTTCAGCCCCAGGAAGATATATCCTCCAGCTAGTCAACGACACACGGTTTGTCCGATTAGTATTTGCGAGTGAGGATATCGTTCCCACCTCTAGCCTTACGTGATACACACAGAGCTGAGATTTTGGATGGTTACTCATATACAGTGTATGTTAATCACAGGCTTGTGATGAAGAACTCATTTCACTCGCAAACGACTATATCCTTTTTCTTGCGACACACTGCCGCTGATCTCTTAAAAAGAGAGATAAGTTATATTAAATCTCTGAGCAGAGATAAACATTAACAGTACGGAATCGTGAAATGTATTTTACAACTAAATGTGGTGGTCCTGTAGAAGACCATGTTACTATTGTTTTTAGCCACAGGAAAACATCTCCTCCAGCTGGCCAACGACAGAGTCAGTGTCCAATCAGTATTTGCGAGAGTGGTCATCTGTCCCATCACTAGCCTTATGTGATATATATATATATATATATATAAAGATATTATTATTGATAATAGCAAGCATAAAATAACCCTTAATTTATAATCAGGGTACGAGTTAGAGCACAGAATTGCTAGAAATAAGAGTCAAAACTGCTCAAAACCACAGTTATCACTAATACACGCTAGTGAATTCGAGGAGAAACGAATAAATATAAAATCCGGCTTTTATATTTACTCGTTTTTCCTAGAATTCACTAGCGTGTATTAGTGATGACTGAGGTTTTGAGTAGTTTTGACTCTTATTTCTAGCAATGCTGTTCTCTATCTCGTACCCTGATTATAAATACCCATATATATATATATATATATATATATATATATATATATATATAAGATATATATATATATATATATATATATATATAGAGAGAGAGAGAGAGAGAGATAGATAGATAGATAGATAGATAGATAGATAGATAGATAGATAGATAGATAGATAGATAGATAGATAGATAGATAGATAGATATGCATATACATATATTCTTTTATTCTTTTATTTGTTTGACGTGTGACTGCCGCCAAGCTGGAGCACCGCGTTGAAGGGGTTTTAGTCGAACAAATCGACCCCGAACTTAGTACTTATTTTATCGGCCTTTTTGGCCGAACTGCTAAGTCGCGGGGACATCAACGCACCAGCACTGCGTGTCAAGTGGTGATGGGAGACAAACACAGACACTAAGATACACACATACACACACACTCACACACACATACACACATGTGTTATATCTTTTACTTGTTTCAATCATCAGATTGCAGCCATGCTGGGGCTTCTTTCAGTTTCCATCTATCAAATTCACTCACAAGGCTTTGATCGGCTCGAGATTATAGTACAACGTACTTGCCAAAGGTGCCATGCAGTGAGACTGAACCCGGAACCATGTGGATGGGAAGCAAACTTCTTACCACACAGCAAAGGGCACATAACCTAGTGGTTGAGATGATTCGCTCACGATCGCAAAAAGCCGTGGTTTCGACTCCCACACTGGTAATGTGTTCTTGTACAAAACACTTCATTTCACATTAGTTCCGTGTACTCAACTGTAAGTGAGTGGCCTTGCAGCGGACTGGCGTATATTTCAGGGGAGATGTTGGTCTACCTCTTTAGCGAGCGGGCTAGCGTCATTTGAAATGTATAACAATGTGGGGAAGCACATTATGACCCGCGGTTTATCACAACATCGGATAGTCTCGTGGAAACAGTGATATAGAAATATATATGCTAAGTTACGCGCATACATACTTGATTATATACATACAAATGTGTGTGCACACGCGCTTGTGTGTGACTGTGTGATGTATGTGTGTGTGTGTGTGTGTATTTAAATGCTTGTTTTTATGTAAATTTATATATCAGAATAATCGGACTGAAGGATCACTGAATGCTATTTATTTATTTTCGCAAGGAAAAGTGTGATTGTGACTTCGATGTTTTGGGTTACTTGACAAAATTCGACTATGACATAATTTGGTTTTTGAAATCTTGCACATAGGCGCAGGAGTGGGTGTGTGGTAAGTAGCTTGCTAACCAACCACATGGTTCCGGGTTCAGTCCCACTGCGTGGCACCTTGGGCAAGTGTCTTCTGCTATAGCCTCAGACCGACCAAAGCCTTGTGAGTGGATTTGGTAGACGGAAACTGAAAGAAGCCCGTCGTATATATGTATATATATATATATATATATATGCGTGTGTGTATTTGTGTGTCTGTGTTTGTCCCCCCCCCCAACATCGCTTGACAACCGATGCTGGTGAGTATACGTCCCCGTAACTTAGCGGTTTGGCAAAAGACGACCGATAGAATAAGTACTGGGCTTACAAAAAGAATAAGTCCCGGGGTCGAGTTGTTCGATTAAAGGCGGTGCTCCAGCATGGCCGCAGTCAAATGACTGAAACAAGTAAAAAAAATAATAATTTTATTGGGCGAGTGTCCTCAAAGAAGGCAACGATGTATTTGCAAATTATTTGCATTGTAAATGACTTGATAGGAAGAAAGCAGAAATGGTTGCATAAGAAAGCGAATGGAATAGGAGAGGAAGAATGAATGCGATATGTTAGAGGAGAGAAGTTCAAAGATGGAATTTCTTTGAACTTCTCTACTTTAACATCTCAAATGCAAGATCCCTTCCCTAAGGATGGAGACTCGTCTCATCCTATGATGGAATCAGTCTACAAACACAGTTATGGACCGCTGAGCCCCCAGAAACAGCTGTTGGATTTGTAACTCTTTTCCTTGACCCTTTTAATTCTCTATATCATTTGTACTCTGTGTAAGTTGGATCTTTGTTATGTGTATATATGTATACAGTTATTTAATACACTGATCTGTCTAATTTGCTTATCCCTACGTTTACTTCTGTGGCCGCTCAAATTTAAATGTCCTGAGCACTACGAAGTGCATTCTATACGGAGAATATCTGGATCACATCTATGAACTATATATTTTATATAATTGTTATAAAGAGGACAACAAACGTTAAGGCAACGAAAACATCTCAAGTCATATATTATTATTATTATTATTGGGGAAAAAATTCAGTCTTACAGCTGTTTCTAGGATATCCCAGAATATGGGATATTCCGTCATAATGTATATGACTTTAGATGTCTGCTTTGCCTTAACGTTTGTTGTCTTCTTTAACAACTATATATGCGCTATATCTCAAATCTGCAACGGTTCCATTGGAGCCCTAGTAATCCGTTACAGTACCTGCCAAACGTACCTAATTATTTAGATCACCTATAAACTAAAGCCCTATATATATATATATATATATATATATGTACTTTATTTTAAGCAGCAGAAAATTCAACAAAATCTGTTACTCTGAGTTTCTCGTTGCCGTTCATCAGACAGTTTTTTCTAGCAAAAACTGTCTGATGAATGGCAACGAGAAACTCAGAGTAACAGATTTTGTTGAATTTTCTGCTGCTTAAAATAAAGCATATTACTCTACCACTGGTATTTGAGTACTCTTTTTTCCACCTTGTTTCACATTTATGTATTTACTCCGGTATATATATATATACATATATATATACATTTACAAAATAAGAGCAAAAGAAAAATTCTAATGCCAAATATGCAGAAAAAAAGACAAAAATGCAGAAAAAAAGACAAAAATTTTTGTAAATTATTTATAAATTTAACCTTTAAAGGTATTTTTGATATGCTGGCCATTGATAAAATTTCCCGAAAAAATTTTTATCCTACATTAGTTATATATATATATATTATATATAT
>NC_043002.1:91439180-91451680 GCF_006345805.1 Octopus sinensis
TCTATCTATCTATCTATCTATATATCTATCAGTCTGTCTGTCTGTCTAACTATCTATCTATCTATCTATCTTTCTTTCTTTCTTTCTTTCTTTCTATCTATCCATCTATCTATCTATCTATCTATCTATCTATCTCAGTATATATATATATATATATATATATATATATATATATATATATACCAGGTGGTGCAATTAAGTTAGACATGGCCGAAACCTATCAAAGTATATGTATGTATGTATGTATGTATGTGTGTATGTATGTATGTATGTGTGAGTATGTTTGTGTGTACATGCGTGTGTGTGTGTGTGTGTTTGTGTGAGTATGCTTGTGTGTACGCGTGTGTGTGTGTGTGTGTAGGGAAACAGATAAAAATAGTACAGCGAACTTGCCGTAATATGCGGAAAATCTAATATTTATGCGATGAGTAGTCCACATTATTCCACGTTTCATGACAATGGACACGATCTTGATCCACCTCCTTGATTTCACACCAAGATAAACCGATTGCTTTCGCCTCATCCTTCGCGCATCCTTTCCAGGTCTTCGTAGGTCGTCCTACCTTTCTCCATCCTTCAGGTTGTCAGTATAACACTCACCTTGCAATGTTGTTTCGAAACCTCCCTACAGTGTGACAGACGCAGCCCCCATTGATAGGAATTTTATGTAGACTTCTCTAAAGACTTCTCTCTGAAATTTGAGAATGTAACGCAGACATTTTGTTGAGATTAATGTTTTTGACTTTGATGACTCCCCATCCAAGTTTCTGAGATTATAGATGTGTATGAGTGTGTGTGGTGTGTGTGTGTGTATCTTATATATATATATATATAAAATAATTGTCACATATTATTTTAGATATACATTTCCTCTATTTACATAAATATTGAGGTCTCTTCCTTTCTTTTGTTATCTTACCGTTTTTACCAATATATATATATATATATATATATATATATAATAAAATATTAGGGAATAAATCCAAACTTACAGGGAAAAATTAGATTTAGGATTAAATCCAATTTTATAGTATAAATATATTATATTATATTAAATTAGAGGTAAAACCACTATTAGGCAAATCAAACAATGAAAAACATAAGCCAATACATAAACTTTTAATACTTTTGATATATATTTAAAATACTATAAATTAATTAATTTTATGTATTGGCTTATGTATTGGCTTATTGTTTGATTTGCCTAATAGTGGTTTTATCTCTAATTTAATATAATATATATATATATATATATTATATATATATATATATCAACAAGATTTTATGAAGTTGCCAGCATGTAATGAAACCATATAGGTAACAATTAATACAAAATATATAATTATATGAAAATAATCGTAAGAAGGGCACCATTGAGTAGCGCGCCACATGCTAGAAATAGACACTAAATGGCTCTAAGAACTACATTATTTACCCCATTAGCATGGGTTGAAAGGGAGGGATGTGAACAAAGAAGATATTTCGCTTTCAACCCGTACTAATGAGGTAAATAACGTAGTTCTTAGAGCCATTTGGCGTTTTTTTTTCTAGCATGTGGCGCTACTCATTAGTGCACTTATTGTTATCATATTCACATAATTATATATTATATGTGTTCGTGTGTGTGTGTGTGTGTGTGTGTGTGTGTGTGTGTGTTTGTGCGTGTGTTTGTGTGTGTACCTTTGCACAAGCACACTATGACCAAATGGTTAAGACTTGTGATCGCAACCAAGACGACACAGGATCGATCACAGTGCAGGACAACTTGGACAAAAGTTATGTTCTGTAGCCTTGAATTAACCCGTGCCTTGCGATTCATAGCAGGCTGTCGGATATTTTATAGTAGCCCGTAAAATCGATGGTGCATGCAATTCAAAAGACACATTCTTGTTGTACTATATCACACTTACTATAAAGGAAAAGTAAAAACGCCCTTCGGTCATGAATGACCATGGGATTGCACCTACAAAGTTCCCTTCCGAGGCACAAATCCGGGCAAATTTCTTTTATGAAAGACCAGCAGTCGCCCATGCGTACAAGTCTTCCGATGTTATCCTAGGGAAAGCAAAAGTCGATACAGATTGGCACCAGTGGCGTTGCAACTCATTTCTACAGCGAAGTGAACTGGAGCAACGTGGAATAAAGTGTCTTGCTCAAGATCATAACTCACAGCACGGTCTGGGACTCGAACTCACTACCTTATGATTGTGAGACCGATACTCTAACCACTGAGCCATGCACCCCGATTATGCTTGAGAATTAAGATGCGGGTATCATAGCCATATTTATATACTAATTCAGTAAAGCAGGACTGCTGTTGATGGAGAAACAAATGAAAGCCCATGGTCGGAAACTGACCGAGATTTATGTATTATTGCCAACCACATGGTTCAGGGTTCAGTCCTGGTGGGTGGCACCTTGGGCAGGTATCCCCTACTAAAGCCTCAGGCTTAGTAAAAACTTATGACTGGATTTGGTAGACGGAAACGGAAAGAAGCCTGTCTTATATATGTGTGTGTTTGAGAGAGAGAGAGAGAGAGAGAGAGTCTGTCTGTCTGTCTTTGTGCCTGAGTTCCTCCTCCGCCACCGCCTGACACCTGGTGTTGGTGTGTTTGCATCCCCAGTAACGTAGCGTCTCGGCAAAAAAAGTCAGATAGAATAAGTAGCAGACTTGAAAAAATGTCTTCAAAACGGTGCCCCAGCTTGACCGCAGTCTAATGACTGGAACAAATAAAAGATAAAAGATAAAAAAACATGTGTGTTTGATTGTATGTGTGAGAGAGAGTGTGTGAGAGAGAAAGAGTGTGAGAAAGAGAGAGTGTGTGTGTGAGAGAGAGGAGGGAGAGAGGGAGAGAGACATAACCAATAGGTTCTTTCGAAATATGTATGAGGTTGTTTGACATTGCTGAGATATACGATCGTCTATGTTTATATATCCTAGACGCAAAGAAATTTAACAATATAAGCTTTATATAAAGATGATGGTTTAGTAATCACCCAATTCCAACAGATGTACTTTAGATACCGTCAGAAGAATCTTATTAAAAGCTTCTATTTCAACAGAACATAATCATTACTACTAACTTAAACAGCTTGGATTTCTCAAGTGTTGTGTAACTCTAGAGGAAAATTATACAAACATTGTAGCAAATGTAATGAAAAATCACATATATTTATCGTAGTTTTTGAAAGCCTTATTAACATCTTTAACAGATGGATAACAACATTTCATCAAACATGTTTTTTAATAGCGCAGTCCCTACTGCGATAATGCACTTGAATCCAGTGAGTTTTAAGATAAGATTGCTTAAACACCAAACTGCCTACCATTCTAAAGTAGTAAGAAGCACTGTAACGTTATCTAGCTTATCCTTTGCGAAAATATTCCTAGCTTAAGAATTTTCTCATTAATCATAGCCATAGCAAATTAGTTAACAGACACAAACATAAACTGAGTTATAATTGTACAACTACTAGGAAAATTCTAATTATAATTACCTCTGAAACTATTAAGGACAACTGTGCGTGACGAAATACTAACTGATGCTCACTGAATCTGTCATGTAAAAATGCAGTGGTTATATATGCATGAGACAAAAGTGACCTGCAGAAGCCAAATCTTGGGTTTGCTTGGAAGCATTTCATAGGTGCATTGACCCATAGCAAAAAAGAATATTACAAATGTTCTAAAAGCACCTGGCAGTTAGAAGAACATGCTACGAAATTAGACATCAAGTGAAATATTCATGAGAAACAGATCCTAAGAACAGTAAGGAAAATGCAATTTGTCTACTGCTGAAAAGTGTCTCGCATTTGAAAACCTTTCATAATTCTTTTAACAAAATGGATGTTATGTAACCTTAGAAATTATCCTCACTTCTAACTGCATCTCTTAAAAAAACTGCAAGCTATTATCACTCTCGAACTATAAGGAGTCACACCAATTTTCACTTCTATTTCACAGCATACTATTTATATTTAAACACTACCAAGTAGTTTTCCTCTTCTCAATTTGAACCCTTCATATTTGATTTATTAAATATGTATATGTGTGCTGAATATGCGCATATGCACACTTATGAGTATGTGCATTTGTGTGCGCGTGTGTATGTGTGTGTTTGCATGATTTGGCGTTCAGATGCTGTTTTTTTGGTGTGGAAACGATACCAAATTCATTAGGTGAAATTCATTTCGCCAGTACCGATTCCCTGAACTTGTCTGTCTGTCTATCTATCTATCTATCTATCTATCTATCTATCTATCTATCTATCTATCTATCTATCTGTCTATCTATCTATCTATCTGTCTGTCTATCTATCTATCTATCTATCTTTCTGCCTATGTTTCTTTCTCTCCCTCTCTCCCCTTCTCTCTCCCCTTCTCTCTCTATATATATATATATGTGTGTGTGTGTGTGTGTGTGTGTGTGTGTGCGTGTGTGTGTGTGTGTGAGTGCGTGTGCGTGTATCTTGTTTCAGTCATTGGACTGCGGTCATGCAAGGGCACTGCCTTGAAGGATTTGGTTGAACAAATCAAATACAGCCTAGTACTTATTCTATTGGTTTCTCTGGCCAAAGACGGGGACATAAACACACCAACACCGTTTGTCAAGCGGTGGTATGGGACAGATACAAATGCAGATACATAGACGCTGGTCTATGAGATGAACACGAGAAAGGTGAGAGGAAGTTGAATGCAAAAGCTGTAATGAGAAAAGGCGGAACGAAGAAACGAAATGTGAATAAAAGGAAAAAGAAAAGAAAAAAAACAAGCGTTGCATTCTCTCTCTTCGTCGAAGTTAGAAGTAAAACGGATGGAGTTCAAATCAGAATTAATATAGTAGGTGTAGAATATTTACCCAGATGCATATATAATTTATTTTAATGGTAGAGTGCTGTCAATACGATGCAAATGATTTTGAGCATGTTTTTCAATTATTCAATCGTAGTTTGAATAAAAGTGACAACTCCGCCATTTTTAGGTGAAAGTGCAATATGAGATTTCATGAAATCATGAATTATATGAAGCAAAGGAACTGGATAAGTAAACGACGAGAATCATCGAAGACAATTAATTGGATTAGTCAAAAACGTCAAATTAAATTATAAAGCTAGCAATTTCTGGCATAAACTAAGACAATGGAATTTCTCAAAATCCATCAAAACCTTACCAAATATCTTCATTAAATACGATAAGAATAAAAACGTATATGAAACAAATATAGGCACATTCAATAAATTATGTATTGTCAACATTACTAAAACTTATAAGAAGACTGGTCCTTTGAATTATAATGGCATTAATGATTAAGCAAAACACCTGATCGAAGAAATAAACTTGTGGATAAAGTAGAGATACTTAACCTACAGAGATTGTCGGTGACTTTAAAAGATAAATTTATTTTCATCCATAATCATAGCTGCAATCTTTAAAATCCTACTAAAAGTGGGACAGGCATTATTGGCAAATCGATACTAGATATAACTATTACTGTTATTTCTCTCTCAATGATCTGATATTTAGCATTGTTACCATTGAGTGGTTGAAGTTTGTCAATAACAGGTTCCTCTATGATATATTGTTAGGTTTTAGCTTTCAATCTGAAAACGCCTTATTCATAAATTAAATTTCTCAAAACTGATTTTAAAAATAACTGAAATAATACCGCACAACGGATATGCAATTTCAGATCCCCGAGACCTGTCCTAGGAACAAGAAATGTCTTGAGAAGGAACTAGTACATAAAACTGACATCGGATGTATCTAGTACAATACTGAACTTGTAGTGAAATATATAAGGACAAATTTACGCAACACACGGCTTCATAAAGATGCAGAAACAAATATGATACGACGTCTTTATCGAAATATATATATAGGGAATTCAAAGGACTATGGTGAAGATGATCAGCACATAAATTAGAGCATTGTTGCTATAACCTATACTGGATGAGGCGCCAGGTGTAGCCTCTGTGTAAATGAGAAGTTAAATATATTGACATTGTAGGTAAATGTACGTAAAATAAGTGAGGGATATTCTCTCTCATTTACATACAAAGCACATGAAATTACAAAATTTTAACACATCTCAGTTGCAATCGAACCATGACTCCCAACCAGCTGACCTGATTTCCTCCCATAAAATGCATAGCAGCACGACAATGAAGTGCACTTTTATACCATATCTACCACCATAATCTAAAATCCTCCATCACAACGCATTTATTCTAACGAGTATATATATAAAAATACTACAATGACTCTCTCTTAAATATATAAAACTCACTATAATTACTTACAAGTGGACCACCAGGGTAAGTTATATTTTTATTGCATCGATTTAATACATTACTTTGATCTATAAAATGATTTTTACAGTATGTACAGGGTATCATGTGCAGGGTATCATATGACACAATTACACAGCCATCCTAAATACTACTCTTTAACAATACTGCGCTGGATTGAAAGAAAACATTGTATTTCATTCATATTTTGTATATTTCGCTTTGATTCGTTCTTTGTACTTTATATAAATGCAAATTGAATCTATTGTAATATCTGCCATATAATATATATTTTAAACTTGTTATATTCATATTAAGAACGAGCAACAAGTGAACCTGGCAATGACCCAACTACAAATTCCTTCCAGTTTCTACATGTTTTACGATCTCTCCCTTATGCAAGATAATATACTTCATACCCTGACCCAATCTACCAATCCACCATATTAAAATTACACTGCGACCACTTAACCATCGCATGATATAATCAATATTCAGTCACACCATATAAATAGCAGACAATTAGGAAACAAGAGAGTCTTCTCACAGCACTAGCCACAACTTCCACAAAAATTAAGATACAAATGTATGAATATGGGTGTACACATATTTAGGCACACACATACGATTATTTTCCCCCTCACACATGTATATACGTGTATAAGTATATACATAATTTCATAATGGTCTCGCAGTACTGCAACAGAAGGTGAACGACCGACATAATGGGAATTATCTCGAAAAGAACATAGTTTTGTATACCTTGTACTCACATATATCTATTATTTATTTATTTATTTATTTATTTATTTATTAAAAATACTCGTATGCAACATACTAGCAAGCGATTATTCGTAAACTGAAATATATATTTCATCTCTAATGCTGCAATATAGTATTTTACCAAGTACTCATTGCGCTCAACCTAAACAATGGTCTATGAATATGTATCTCAGCACGGCCATTCGAGGAATATAGTAATTGTTTAACCATCTCTTGGTATAATTATGTATTAATTATGTAATTGGTTATCGATTATCGAGCCGGGAACCCTTCTTGTCAACTGAAAATTCTTCCACGAACATCTTTTTGTATATTACAAGCAAAGCCATCAATACCACAGACTATGAATGATTGATTGATTCATTCTATTCACTTAACCATTTCCTTTGTTTTGTATCATTTGTAACCTCAGGAAATCTCGTATTGCGCTCTCTCCTAAAGTATAGCAGAGTTGACAACATCCATTCAAATAACTGTTGAAGAACTGCCGAACATTCGCATGAAACTATTAGCATCGTCTCCACAGCTCTCTGCTATTCACAGTTATTATCTCCCCAGTGTTGAGCACTCATTCATTTAGTTAGTTTCTGAAGTGTATAGATGGAGAGACAGATTCATAGATAAATCACAAAATATACTTAATAAATATTCTGTAAGCAAAAAGTTGAATTTGTGAAGGTGACTAAGTTCATTCTGCAGTATAGAAAATGAAAGTGTGAGTGGCAAACAGTGTTTTGAAAACTAATTGAACACTACAACACAAAGACAAATAAGACAAATACATTTTTAGATGATGTAATTAAGAAATATGTAAATAACAGGCTTAACACATAAAGTATGTCTGGAATGACTGATTACGAACTTAAAAGAGTTATACTTAATGATGATATGGGAGGAGCAATACGAACAACTGTCCATTTGATAGGAAGAACAGAAACAACAGTGACATGAGAACTGTAATGAGTTATTCTGATTGTATATTTGTTAACGAAGAAACTCATACTTATAGCATGAGACACACATGCTTGTGTTTATGCATATTTACGACAGTTTACACCAGAACCGGCATACACAACGATAAACATTCACGCAATCTCGAAGAGGCAGTTGGGAATCTGTTGACAAGATAAGAACTAAAATCTGTGTTTGTTCGAAACTTCAGATATTTTCATCTCACGCCACAGAAATTAGCCCTTTGAACCTTAAAATCTTTTATACTTTAATCTGTTATTAATTTCCTTCCTGCCTTGTACTTTCTCTCTTTACTTGTGTTCTCTGTTCTCAATATCATTTCTTCAATAGCAGCTGATGCTGTTGTTGCCGATGCTGTTGTTGCCGTTGTTGTTGTTGTTTTACCCCAGATTAGTCTTAAAGGTTTCCCTTAGATTTGTCTTGTTTTTGTACGTACGAGGAGTGCTAAAAAGTTCTGGGTTTTAAGGGTATCGTGAAAGATCTGGTTGAAGGTGCAACCTTCTGAGTTCTTTTCAGAGCTTAGAAAAACTGAACAACCGCTGCAATAAGTGTGTGAATCTGAGAGGGGAATATGTTGAATAAAATCCTAATTGACTGATCTTACTGCAGATACACAACCAAACTTGAGCAATAATCTCAATCAAATAGAAAATAGTGTCGGTCTAATCCGAGTCACTCGGCGGCCCTTCCTCGGAAAATGTCTGTTACGACTTACAAACGAAGTTTATAGCTTTGTTACTGAAAGATAAATAAAATATTATTACATTACACGGAACCTTCCAACATCACTCGATCATTGATAACATTCACTACATCTACAATTCTTCAATGCTTTTATATTAAACTGCGATTGCTTGAGGCTGAATAGAAAATTGTCCAGTTCACATAATCATCCGTCTCTGAATTGATTTCATTTGATTTCACTTAGAGCCAGAGGTTTATTCCAATGTACTTTTCAGTTCAACACATAATGTATATATTTCATTGAATAATTTCAGTAACTTCCCAGAGATGTTGTAGTAATCACCTTTATATAGGTTTTTAGATTATTTCATAGCTGGAAGTCAAAATATAATTTCCAAGATTAACTTTCACAATTTGTTTCTTATTTGTTAGATCAGTTTACCATATTAGTTCCATGAAATATTTATGCTGTTACTACACATGAGTAGCTATAAACATTTCCAAAAGTAGGACAATGCTAACCATTCTCATCTATTTTCAGTGTGTCACTGGCGCTTATTTTGACAACTTTAGAACATAAGAAAATACAAGAACTCTAATATCCTACTGCCATCAAATAACATTCCCTCACAACGATAGGATGTCTACTAAGGCACAATCCCGTATCCGTATCACTCTTTTTGCCTCCAGACAATTTTTGAATAAGAAATCTATTGAAATAAAATTAAAAGTGCACTGCTAACTCGAGGTAAAACACAAAATTGACTTATAAAAATTTTATTATGGTAACTAAGCGAAATATCTTGCCATTGCCAGCAATTAATATATGCGTATCAGTTATCATGGATGTGTTTAATAGATAAATTGGTCTATCTAATAGTGTTACACCACTGAAACAAGTGGGTATTATTTAAGCAATGAGATCGTGGATAATTGATGGGTTGATTGTGGTGCTGATGAAAGAGCAATAACTCTAGAAATATGCATGTACAACCATTATCTATTTTTTCTATCCTTGATCCTTCTGTTTATTTAGACGTATTCGCTTCCTAAACGTCTTAACTTGCAGTGGTAGCTCTGAATTCTATAAATACACTGCATTGCTAACACAATATTGACTTGTAAACCTATAGTATACTTGTTAGTATATTATAGTTGCAAAACGAATAGTGTGTCTTTACCAGCAATCAAATTTGAAAGTATAGACTTTCTTTAGATTCTCACGCGACCACGAGGAAAATTGTATATGAAATTGTACAGCAATTTTCTCATATTTTTCAAACAATAACTGAGCTGGCATTTAGGTATAGAGATATACGAGATCATTTGTTTGTGGGGAAGTATAACTAGGATGCACCAGTGTCCTGTCGGCTTAGAAATAATGAGGGTATATGGCGTGGTAGTATTAGTGAGGTTTACCTTCACCTCACTAAAAAAACTAAGATTTATCTTCAACCAGAGATAAAGGATCGGAATTTATGCTCATGAAGCTCTAGAAATCCATAACTCCTCAGATCTTGATACCAAGAAATTCGTGATCCACCACTCACGGCATTATTAAAGCTTGATCAATAAATCTCTCTTCTTCGAAGTACACAGAATTTATCTTCCTTAGAACCTGCATAAACCATTAAGGTATGAGTTCGATTAGACATACATGAGTGGATACTAGGAAGTAAAGAATATCACATTTCAGATTTAACGATATCAACAACATCTGTCCATGAAAAGATGTTGGTATTATTCTCTTTAATCTTTTCTTTACTTTTTCCGTACGAATGCATTCAGAAGTAATATTTAAATTCAAATTCTAGCTTCGTTTGCAATATTCTTAAACCTCATTTCTTGTCCTGAACTTTTCCACGTTTAATTAGGAATATTATCACCCTCGCATCTACGTTTTATCTACTAGTACATTCCTTTTACAAGCAATGCATTTTGCTGTAAAAAAAACCATTAATGAGGCAAGACATTAAAAGTATAAACGGTAAAACAAAATTTAATTTTCTTTTTACAAAATGTTCAAAGTATTGTAAAAAAGAAAAAGTAAATTTTATAAATTGATGTAAAGTAAATTATATAAAAATGTCAATGATGAATTCCAGACGAAGACGCAAACGCCAAGATAGCAGCAGTAGATGAATTAAATAACGCCGCTCAAAGAGAGGTGAAAGAGGTGCAGCAATTATGAGTCGAGCAGTTTGAGGCAAAAGAGGTCTGAAAGCGTTCACACATTTTAGAAACTATGAAGACTCACCCTAATTCCCATGGATTAGGCACTAGATTCACTTGACGCCAGTCTTATAAAGAAAGCAACAGACGGACAGATAATAGATGCTTTTCATGATATTTTCTTGAATCTTGTAATGATATTTGATAGATTTTGCCCTGTACTCTGCTGCTTTTGTCGCATCCAGACATGATGATCTAGAGGTGACTGATAGAAAAACGAGCGGAAGAATAACCACCAGCTCCATCTTCCGCAGGACATTTTCGTGTAATTCATTTTCATTCATTTGAACAACTTTACCATGTTTATTTATCTCTATATGTTCGATATCATTAGGCTCCGGATTTAATTCCACAACCTATTATAAGAAGCTTGAAAATTAAAGTATACCAACGATATTCGTTATTAAAAAATATTGGTGCTTATTTTCATGAGATTAAAAACGCCATTTTGAATATCTAGTTCATTTATTGTCAATCTTTTTACATTATATTATAAAATTTGTTTTAACATTATATTGTAAAATATAATTATAGTCATAAATAATATTAGATCTGAAGCTCATGTCCAAGATTAGTTTACGTGCACCCAAGGAGCACAAAAAAAAAACATGTAAAAGATGAAGACAAGGAAAGAGATTTTATAAAATGTTCGAAAAAAAAAAATTCGGGAATGTTTAGAATAACCAGAAGAATTTATAAAAATTAGCTTATCTAGTCAAAAGTATTAGTAAAATTCTAAGACATAAAAATTTCTTAGAAGAAAATAATTAAAACAGCTTTTTTTTTGGGGGGGGGGTGAAATAAGTAACAAATTAAAGGAAAATTACTGAGATACCGAACCTATGACTTTATTCATGTATACATATTCAGACAATTGGGAAATACTGTCCGCTAATGTTAGCAATATGTTGGATTTGCAGATATTTAATAAAAGACGCAGTCAGGTACAGAAAGAGAAGAATCTGTAGCAAAGAAGTCTTTTTAGAAGCAGCTTGCAACTACAGAGTTTCGGGTTCAGTCACACTGCACAGCACCCTCAGTTGACTGATATCTAGTGAAGTAATTTGTATGAAATACCGTATTTTTATCTCTTAAAAAAACAAATGCAAAAGAAAATAAAGAAAGAAATTTGAAGTAAGTGGAAATAAAAAAGAAGTGGTGAGGTAAAAATTGGAAAAGCTTGGGACAGAATCTTGATCTCTATTAAAAATAAATTTTTGAAAAACAAAATGGAAGCACTCCGTCGGTTACGACGACGAGGGTTCCGGTTGATCCGAATCAACGGAACAGCCTGCTCGTGAAATTAACGTGTAAGTGGCTGAGCACTCCACAGACACGTGCACCCTTAACGTAGTTCTCGGGGATATTCAGCGTGACACAGAGAGTGACAAGGCCGGCCCCTTGAAATACAGGTACAACAGAAACAGGAAGTAAGATAAAGTTGTGGTGAAAGAGTACAGCAGGGATCACCACCACCCCCTGCCGGAGCCTCGTGGAGCTTTAGGTGTTTTCGCTCAATAAACACTCACAACGCCCGGTCTG
>NC_043002.1:91459180-91476680 GCF_006345805.1 Octopus sinensis
TTTCCGAGCGTTTTATCTCTCGGTGTCGCTAGAATAATTACCAGTCAAGTATTGGGTTCGATCTAGTCGTTTTACTCCTCTGTCAAAAATCGATGGCCTAGTGCCAAGCTTAGAAAATCATTTTCCATTTCCTCAAACAATGACAGCCATCATCTAATAAGCACATTATACGTCATAGAATAACAAGTCAGACCTTTTAGTTTGACCTGCAGTACATTCATCGAAGTTCAAATATTTCCACTGGAATCTCACTCTAACGTGACTTATATACAACACGACCACTTCACATCTTAATAGCCAAACTTTTTCATTTCACTTCTACTACCGCCTCCTTCTGGTTATTCTTCATTCGTAACTTTTATTTCTCTGCTTTGTACTTTAACCCCGCTCCCCCTTTATTTTCACTCTCTTGTTTTGTAGTCGTCCTCATACCTCCTTTTTTCCTGTTTTTTCTCTTGATATTTTCGGTTTTTCTTGTTCTTTTGGTGCTTGATAATAATAATAATAATAATGATGATGATGATGACGGTGATGATGATGATGATGATAAATATTAATAATAATAATAACAACAACAACAACAACAATAATAATAATAATAATAATAATAATAATAATAATAATAATAATAATAATAATAATAATAATGATTATTATTATTATTATTATTATTATTATTATTATTATTATTATTATTATTATTATTATTATTATACCGGTATTATTTAATTATTATTATCATTATTATATTATTATTATTATTATTATTATTATTATTATTATTATTATATTATTATTATTATTATTATCTTCACATGCAATCAAAAGATTACACTACTGGAAAAAAAAAGAATCCTAACATCGGGCTACAAGCACCCTTAGATGCCAAGAACCCTCCTAAGTATCCTAGCTGTCCCTAATAACACTGTTTTCTGCAGCTGTACTAAACTGAGTTTTATGCCTATTTCCTCTAATCCCTCTGTTCCGATATTTAGAGATAGTTCTTCATGCACCTATATCTATTGAGATACATTTTAGCTACAGTTTCCATAGTCACTGTAATTCTATAGCTAAGTCCTGGTACTTTGCTATTTTTTCTATACTTCTCATATTAATTTTTTCATTATTTGGGACTGTAAAGTCAATTATTTGACACTTTCTACTCTCTTCATCTACTGCTACCAAATCAGGGCTTCCAGCTTCTATTACTCTGTCAGTCTGAATGTTAAAGTCCCATAACATTCTATATTTCTTACTTTCTGGTACTTTACTAGGTTCATGTTCATACCATTTATCAGTGTGTTCAAAACTTAGCTTTCTACATAGCTCCCAGTGGATTACTCTCCCGAAATTGTAACGTCCTTTTTGTATTTTCTGTGCCAGCATGCTACATTCACTTACTATATGAGTAACGCTTTCCCATTTTGGTTTGCATAATCTATATTGGATATCTGCTTGGATTTTGTCTATTTTGGCTTTTATCCAATTAGTCCTTAATGTTTGATCTTGTACAGCTACTAACAAACTTTCTGGCTTCCTCTTCAGTTTTCCTTTCTGCAACCATAACCATGTCTCACTACTACTACTACTACTACTACTACTACTACTACTACTACTACTACTACTACTACTACTACTACTACTACTACTACTATTATTATTATTATAATAATAATTATTATTATTATTGGGTGACAGTGCAGTGCATGCCATCAAAGTGACACTGGGGTAAAATATACGAAGCCCACCATACCCATCATGACTACGCGTCTGATAACGGTACACTAGGTAAATGCTTCACAATCATATGTCCGCGACATTGGGAATCTTATTTCATGATAAACAGCGCATGACCTTGCAGGTGGAGGCCTAGTTAGAATATTCTTCGGGTTGAGTAGCCCATTCAGCTCAAAAGGTCCCTGAATATGGGTTTTTTAAGGATGTTGAACGAACCACCCATGTTTCCAAAGATGAATTATCCAAACCCCAAAGAATTCCTGTCAACACATGACTATGATGATCCCCCACTCTTTCTGAATATTTGCTGTAGCGAATCTATTATTGTTATTATTATTATAATTATTATTATTATTATTATTATTATTATTATTATTATTATTATTATTATTATTATTATTATTATTTTATTGATTGTTGTTGTTGTTGCTGTTGTTATATGTTTGACTCTTGCTTTGTATTTGTACAAGTTGCTTTTCAGTCTCACCCAGAGTCCTCAAGAGACAGCAAATTAAAAGTTCGAGTTGGTATTATGCCTAAGTTGACATATATTTGTTTTTGAACAAAGTATTGTTCTAGAGAATGTTTAAGAAAACATAAGAAAGTTATAAGTTTGTTTTTTAAATTTAAGATTACATAGACATTATTTTACGCAGGATATGGGTAGTTCCCATGACCAGTCTCTTTTGAATTTCTGCCATTTTGGGATTTCCTGGTATCTGAGCTAGTTTGGAATCAGCCCCTTTTGCTATCATACTTAGGGCGCCTATTATTATTATTATTATTATTATTATTATTATTATTATTATTATTATTATTATTATTATTATTAATATTATTATTATTATTATTATTTATTATTATTAATATTATTATTATTATTATTATTGAAGACGTCACACAGCATCCAATATCTTGATGTTGCTGATTGAAGATAATTGAGTGTACCGGGGGTTTGTACTGTCTTTCAAGTCACAAGGATCTCAGACAGACTGTGCTTTCTGCAATATGCGTGTAGTTCCAAGTAATGCCGATTTTTGCCATACCCCTAGACTGCATGGTATTTATAAAGTTTATAAATGGTATTGAACCCAATGTTCCGTTGACAAGAGGGACAGCTTTGATGTTTGACTCTCGTAGCTTCCACATTTTAGCGATCTCAATTCTCAGGTCTCCGTATTTATCTATCCTTTCTTTTTTTCATGACAATATGTTGATCTCACGTCAATTATTAAACACTCTTGCTTGTCCCTTTTAAAGGGTTTTCTCTTCTCCCTCCTCTGTATTATTGCCAGTAACGGAGGGGGAAAGTCTTCAGCATTTGTCATATTTATGGGACGGGTTGTGTTCTTTTTTCTCAACTCTTTCAAGTTATTGAGTTTTATTTGATTCAATGAAGTTAACGCCCATTGAAATTTTATTTGGCGGGCCGAATATCGCGCCTGTTGGGCTAAACAACCATTAAAAAACCAGTAACAGGTTCCTTGTGTTTCTATTCACGATTTGGAATAAAATAATCATTACAAAAAGACACCAATCCTGGAAAAATAAATATTTTGATCTAAACTTACTTGGAACGTTCGAAACATTCCGATACAGCATATATTATAGTAATAATAATAAAACATTCCGCAGCATATCATAATAATAATAATAATAATAATAATAATAATGATAATAATAATAATAATAATAATAATAATAATAATAATAATAATAATAATCTGTGGACAAAATGGTGAAACCATATGGCATATTACCAGTCGTTGTACGCCACAAGCTCAGAAAGAATTTAAGAGACGTCATGGCAATATAGCAAGTATTGTCCATCGGACACTTTGCAACAAGTACGGACTTGACAGAGCAAAAAATTGGTGCGAGCATAAACCCGAAGGCATCAACGGAAATGATAATGCAAAGATCCTTTGGGATTTTATGATTCAGTGAGATAGAGAATAGGAAACCAGACATAGTGCTAATCGAGAATGAAAGCAAACAATGCTGGATCACAGATATAGCATGCCCAGCTGACAACAAGGTATGCTATAAGGAAGAAAGAAAAGTCGATATGACAGGTTAGCTTGGTGGGTTAAGCAGTTGTGGTCGATGAAAAAGGTGGTGCTAGTACCAATAATTGTTTGAGCCCTGGGAACAGTGAGTAAAAATCTTGAGAAGTACATGGAACAAATAGGGGCTGCAATAAGGGTGGAACAACTGCAGAAAACAGCACCGGTTGGAACCGCTCGAATGCTTCGAATGGTGCTCGAAAAATATGGGGTGTTACCTTAGTTCACTGGTAGTAGACAGCTAACACCGTTGTACATTTCTAGAGTTATAAGCTGTGCAAAGACAATAATAATAATAATAATAATAATAATAATAATAATAATAATATAATAATAATAATAATAATAATAATAATAATAATAACAACAACAACAACAACAACAACAAAGGTAGAAAACATAGAACTTGATACTACCTCAGCTATTGGAAACCTAGACCAATCCGAAGTATACAAATATCTGGGAACCAATGAAGGTGATGATATCCAGCACTCTAAAATGAAAGAGAAAATCCGCAAGGAATGCTACCGAAGGGTAAGAATGGTCCTAAACTCAGAACTAAATGCTGCTAACAGAATTAATGAGATCAATTCTTTGGCCATACCAGTAACCTTATACAGCTTCGGTATCATTAAGTGAAGTCTCACTGATATGCAGAATATGGATAGAAAGATCCGTAAAATCCTTACACGGTACCGAATGCACCATCCAAAATCAGATGTAGACAGGATTTATCTCCCGAGAAAAATAGGTGGAAGAGGTTTTATACAGCTCGACCAATCCCTCAAATCAGCAATAATAGGCCTTGAAATGTGCCTTAATACAACAAGAGATGTGCTCTTACGAACTGCCCTGAAGTATGAAGATTTCAAAAAAGCTTCAGTCATAAAGAAATTCAAACAGTTTCTTTTTCCTAAACGTTAACAATAAGAATGGCCAAAGACACTTAAAAATTAACAGACCTACCATTACTTCTCCTGATTTAGTAAGTAACAATCAGAAAGACCAATGAGATCCAAATAATGACAAACCTATTACTGACGCAAAAAACATCAAAAGCAAAAAAGGCTTGTATGAATAATATCGAAGACAACTGGAAAGGCAAACTCCTGGAGGGAAAATACCCTAACTGTTTGTCTAAGCCAGATATTGATCAAAACCAAACACATCAATAGATACAAGGGACAGATCTGTAAGGGTAAACGTATGGTTTTGTTATTGTAGCGCAAGATCAGAGCTTACCTACCAGAAACTACTGTGTAAACATCCTTAAAGTTGCGTCTGCTCCCACGTGGAGAATTTGCGGAAAATTCACAAAGACAATTGACCATGTTGTTTCTGACTGCCCAATCCTCGCGGAAAAGGAGTACCTCATAAGATATGACAGACTACGGCAGTACATCCACTGGAATGTTTGTAAATACTACATAATTAAATCTCATAAGTGGTACAGGCACCATCCAGAGGGTGTAGTAAATGGTGATGGCGTCACCATCCTTTGGATACAAACAGACAAAATAATTGACTCCAATCGACCAGACATTTTGATCAAGAACTACGACAGAAGAACTTGTCTGTTAATTGAAATGACAGTCCCACAAGATCAAAATGTCTCAAGAAAAGAATACGGGAAGCTTTCTCATTATAAAGATCTGCAAATTGAAATCACAAAAATGTGTAAGGTTAGTACTACGATAATACCAGTAGTAATTAAGGCGTTGGAAATGATGAAGAAGGGAGCTGAGTAGTATATTAAGCAACTCCATGGCAACTCCAATCTTCGTGAACTACAAAAGATAACCTTGATGGGTACAGCCCATATACTACGGAAAGCACTCTTCATCTAAAATGGAACAAATGTGGTGATAATTTTAGCATGCATAGCAAAACAATAGTGCTCTTATTACTCTTGGCCTCTTTCTCAAAGGCTGTCATTACTTTCGAGGTAGTACTTCTTGATACACCAAACATTTCGGCTATTTTCGTTACGCTAGCGCCTGCCATACGAGCACCAACACTTTGCCTTTTTCAGATGATATCTGAAAAGAAACAATAATTTTAGCAAAACGTATAAAGCGACACAAATAATAAATCAAAAAAACATAAAAATAAACAAGCTTTTGATGGTTTTATAGATATTTCAAAATTATGATGCTATAATGCTAGGTGTTTCTATTAATTTGTCCAACCCCTTTATATATATATATATATATATATATATATATATATAAGCAAAGAAGCTGAAGGTGCCACGTAGTTGGGAAGCTAGCTTTTTACCACATGCCCACGCCTATGTGCGTGTGTATGTATATATTTTGTGTGCGTGTATGTGTATACATATATTTATCCGTGTGTATGTAGCGTGTGCGTGTGCATGTGTTTGAGTATGTACGTATGCACGTGTGTGTACGTATGCACGTGTGTGTACGTATGTACGTGTGTGTGTGTGCGTGTGTGTAACCACAGCACATACGCACACACACACACACACACACAAACAAGAGTGCCTTCATTTGTGAAAATAAAGACTTACAGAAACCTAAATAGTAAATAGACGTCTGTGTTTCCACATTTCCTTTAGTATTTGGTGCATGTGACAGCGTTGGATTGTTGTTGTTTGATTCTAGACGTCGGTAAATTGATAGAAAACTTTAAATTATAGAAAAGGAATGGAAGATGATAAAACTACATAATAATAATAAAAATAAAAATAAACAAGCTTTTGATGGTTTTATAGATATTTCAAAATTATGATGCTATAATGCTAGGTGTTTCTATTAATTTGTCCAACCCCTTTATATATATATATATATATAAGCAAAGAAGCTGAAGGTGCCACGTAGTTGGGAAGCTAGCTTTTTACCACATGCCCACGCCTATGTGCGTGTGTATGTATATATTTTGTGTGCGTGTATGTGTATACATATATTTATCCGTGTGTATGTAGCGTGTGCGTGTGCATGTGTTTGAGTATGTACGTATGCACGTGTGTGTACGTATGCACGTGTGTGTACGTATGTACGTGTGTGTGTGTGCGTGTGTGTAACCACAGCACATACGCACACACACACACACACACACACACAAACAAGAGTGCCTTCATTTGTGAAAATAAAGACTTACAGAAACCTAAATAGTAAATAGACGTCTGTGTTTCCACATTTCCTTTAGTATTTGGTGCATGTGACAGCGTTGGATTGTTGTTGTTTGATTCTAGACGTCGGTAAATTGATAGAAAACTTTAAATTATAGAAAAGGAATGGAAGATGATAAAACTACATAATAATAATAAAAATAAAAATAAAACCGTGACTCGGGGAGACAGAGACGCACATTATAATCGATATTAATCAATGCACCTTCGATAACCAGGAACAACTGAAGCACATAATAACAACAACAGCAGCAACAATAATAATAATGATGATGATGATGATGATGATGATAACAATAACAATAATAATAATAATAATAATAATAATAATAATAGTAATAATAATAATAATAATGCCAATAATAATACCAATAATAATAACTGACAACAAAAATAATTCTTTCTGTCAATAATAACAGCAACATAATAACACTACTACTACTACAACCACTACTACTACTACTACTACTACTACTACTATACTACTACTACTACTACTACTACTATTGCTACTGCTGCTGCTGCTGCTACTACTACTACTACTACTTCTACTACTATTGCTACTGCTGCTACTATTACTGCTACTGCTACTACTACTATTGCTACAACAGCTACTATTACTACTACTACTACTACTACTACTACTAATAATAATAATAATAATAATAATAATAATAATAATAATAATAATGATGATGATGATGATGATGATGATGATGATAATAATAATAATAATAATGATGATGATGATGATGATGATGATGATGATGATGATGATGATGATGATAATAATAATAATAATAATAATAATAATAATACAGGAGCGCATGAAACACTAGCATAATTAGTTATTCGCAAGCAACAGAAGAAATGTTAGCAGCTAGAAATAGCGACAACGTATCATTGACACAAATAAGTAGTTTGCTGTCTGGCTTTGTTTCCAGTTCTATACACTTCCAGATGGATAGACTAAATTTCAATGAAAGAAAAGAACAGTTCACAAAGTTGATATGTACGTATTGGAACCACAGTTGATTAATTTACAGCTTCAGACCATAAACTATCATCTTCTTGAAGCATGAAGATATTGGAATCACTTCAGACAATACATTGTATTCTTCAGTGCATTCCGAACTCGACTGACAGAACCGCCTGTTACGCAGCCGTCAGTCGAACTGCTGGAAAAAAAAGTCACACTGTGTTAGCTTTAAAAAAAGGGCTTGATGCATTGTATGATGTATTCCCAGATACATTAGGCCTGTGAAAAACGAAAGAGACGATATGGCTTTTGTAGGAATTACTTTCCTCACAGGACTGAAGAACCAGGGCTGATCTGTAGCTAAACAACAACAACAAAAACGAAGGCAACAACAACAACAAAAAACAGCAAAAGTACTAATACTGCACGTGACTAGGCTTCAAAATTGGAATTGCTTAGCAGTATGGCACCGAACTAAATTCTGTAAAGTATGTAGTCTGGTAATAAATCTATTTGTTTCCCAAATAGCAAAGTAACAGTAACTCAATTTATAATATGACTGCGTGAAGAATGAGTTTCTTCTATGTCGTAGATAAGTCTGCTAGAAACAGCAGTTGAATCTGTCCCATATGCGACCAATGTTGTGCACCGTGCCTGGCTAGAATAGATAGGATGATCACGACTGAAAAGTTTCTGATCACAGTTTTATATATATATATATATTATATATATATATATAATATATATATATATATATATATATAAGGCGCAGGAGTGGCTGTGTGGTAAGTAGCTTGTTTACCAACCACATGGTTCTGGGTTCAGTCCCACTGCGTAGCACCTTGGACAAGTGTCTTCTACTATAGCCTCGGCCCGACCAAAGCCTTGTGAGTGGATTTGACAGACGGAAACTGAAAGAAGCCCGTCGTATCTATGTATATATATATATATGTGTGTATGTGTGTTTATGTGTCTATATTTGTCCCCGCAACATTGCTTGACAGCCAATGCTGGTGTGTTTACGTCCCCGTAACTTAGCGGTTCGGCAAAAGAGGCCTATAGAATAAGTACTAGGCTAACAAAGATTAAATCCTGGGGTCGATTTTCTCGACTAAAGAGTAAGGAGTAAAGTTTTTAAATAACTTAGTTACTCATTTTCCATCTATCATATTACTCTGTGTAACAGCTACAAAACAAAAAGAAAACATATTCATGCTTCACCGTAGCGTAAATAGCTTAATTGCACAGAAAGTCAAACGTCCAACACCATTTCTCAAGAACATCAGATATTTTTGGCTCAAAAATTGTTACAAGTTTATAGACAACGACAAATGAAGAACAAAGGCAATCAAGATGACGTTTGGCACTTAGAAGAGCAACATATAAAATGTATTTTCAAGACGTTTGGTTGCTTCCCAACCAAATGACTCCGGGTTCAGTCTCATTGCGTGGCAACTTGGGCAACTCTCTTCTACTATAGCCTCGGGTCGACCAAAACCTCGCGAGTGGAGTTGACAAGCAGAAACTGAAAGAAGCCCGTTGTGTTTTTGTGTGTGCGTGTGTGTGCTTTGTGTCTATGCTTGACAACCGGTGTTGGTGAGTTTACATTATCGTAGCTTAACTGCTCGGCAAAAGAATATATGACAGGTTTTAAAACAGAGTATTTGGGTCGATTCCTTCGATTATATATTCTTCAAGGCAGTGCACCAATATGGCCGCTGCAGAAAGAGACACAGAAAAAAAAACAAGGAGAGAAAAAAATGTGTAGTGGCTAACGATCTATCATACATACATACATACATACATACATACATACATACATACATACATACATACCCTGTTGATATTGTTGAAATTTCACTGAAGAAGCCTTGGATCAAGGTTAGAAATCGGATCTTTCTCTATTCGTAAAAAAATCTTGAATTAAAACTGAAAAATGACATACATACGTACATATGTTTGGTGACGCAAACAGGAAAATCAGAACTCAAAATATGAGTGTATATATTTGTGTGTGTGTGTGTGTGTGTGTTTAATTAATAAATCAGCAGAAGCTACAAGGCGACTACAAGGCTGTGGGTTTCTTGCGTTTGCACTTACTAAAGGTTGATAAGTGCCAACGCGAAACTTTCGGCTCTTGAGTCACACTGAAACTTTTACCGATTATTTTAAAAAATTGCATACGTAGATATATAGATAAATAGATAGATAGATAGATAGATAGATAGATAGATAGATAGATAGATAGATAGATAGATAGATAGATAGATAGATAGATAGATAGATAGAGAGAGAGAGAGAGAGAGAGAGAGAGATAGATAGATAGATAGATAGATACATAGATAGATAGATAGATAGATAGATAGATAGATAGATAGATAGATAGATAGATAGATAGATAGATAGATAGATAGATAGATAGATAGAATCATACATACTAGATGGTGGTCCGAAACTTTTAATCCGACAACAGGAGGAAAGATGTTTTTAATCAATGATCATAGTGAACACCGCTCGCATTTACATATATAAAGTCATACATTCGTAAATATGAGTGTATTATGTGCGTAGATATCTATGGAAATTTACCCCATCTCCCGCATACATTATATATTATATATATACTAGCAGCATAGCCCGGCGTTGCCCGGGTATGTAAGAGCCCCTAGTAGGCAACGACTAATCCCAATCTAGTTCTTTCCCTCTAGGGAACGAAGGCGCATGTGTAGGATGCAATGTCTTCTCTTCACTCGAATACTTCTATGTATACGATGTTCCTAGCTGTCTCCCGACAGAAAATGTGTTGCATATAAAAAGCTTAGATTCTCGACCCCAAGTCGAATTTATCGACGTTTTTCCAGAACTGGGGGAACTTTTCAAACTTTTCGCTGCGTTAGTTTTGAATTATGACATTGGGCTATGTGTGTGTCAATTTTCATCAGAATCGGTTGAAAGCCGTGGTCAGGGTGAGGGTACAACCTGACAGCCACACAGACACACAGACAGACAAACTGCCGTTTTTATATATAGAGATATATATATAGTAAAACTCCAGTACTTCTTCAGTTCTGTTGCAGCTAAATTATACTAAAATCGCGCTAGTCACGTAATGTAAACAACATCGTTTGTTATACCTTTGAAATCAAGCAGTATTAACGTCATCTCCTTATTTAGGCGAACGACTTGTTTCAACACATCTCACTACTAATCAGGTAGCAAAACTCTTATGAATGGTTTTACTGGCTTAGAATACTAAATCAGTCATATATGTTTTGGGGAGGAAAGGAAAGAAAAAAACACATATTGGAAGAATCATAAATTTAGTTGTTCTGAGTGCTTCTGTTTGCATTTTCATCTACAGTATTATCTGTCTTTCGTGTATCGTTCATTGCCAGGTCTGATATTTATGCGTATGTGTGATATAAATGTATGGGATCTTTTCGGTTTGAACGGCAGTTTTTAACATAATTTCTAGGTAACTAAAACATTTTAAATTTCGTATACTGGTAGAATGTGTTTATAAAACATCTTTTCTCTTGGCTTTATTGAGAAAATTCTATAGTTTGTAAGATATTTGTTGTTTTTTTTCTTCAATTTCTACAATTTCAACCAATCACTGACGTCCATTGAGGTAAAAAAAACATTCTGTGCCGTATGAATATGTCCCACGTTTAAGAAACAGATTGGGTTTATTTACATTTGTGTAGAAAAAAAGATACCCTTCCCCCCTAACCCCTAACCCCTAACCCTAATTGAAATGCAATAGATCGATACTAGGGTCATAATTATGGGTGACAATTTCATATGACACTGCTAGAAAAAAACTGCCGTTCAAACCGAAAAGATCCAATGTATGCTTGTTTAGAAATTGGGGAATAGCAAAAGCAAAAAGGAAATTCAAAATGGAATTATTTAAAGGATTCTGAAATATTGAAGTTGCTAACTTTCATTGAAAAGTCCTACGATCAAAAGAGTTCCAGAAGTGACAGTCGTTTCTTTTATTCAGATAAATAAAGTCTACTCTGTAACTACGTTGTCCAACGTGGCTTTCGTTTTTAAGACAGTGACGTATCATTTGATGGAGATTTGGTTGCTAATTATAGTACATCGACCAGTCGTGAGATTACATAGAGCTTTCATCGTTGAATCAAGATAAAGGCACGGAGTGAGTGTGTGTTTGCATACGTGTATGCATATATATGTATATATATATATGCATTCATATGTATGAGTGCATGTGTATATACGCCTGTACGTATGCTCATGTGTATATGCATGTGTATCTACGCTTGTGTATGTGGGTGGCATATGTATGTGTTTTGTACAATATACTATATAAAGACACGTTATATGACATGACCAAATACAAAAAAAAGCAGATAGTCGACATGTCACATGACCAACAGTGAATAGCTGGAATCTCATTGTCGTTTTCGTTGGGTTGCTTTTTATGGTATGTCATAATTGGAAATTAATTTTTATGTGAGTTATATATTTTAGAAATTTCAATAAAATATTATGATGAATAAAACAACGTTGGTGTATTGTTGACAGAGTTACAGATTGACGCCATAAATCTTCTGTAATAATAAAGTAAAAATGATTCAGACTATGCCACTGTGTATGCTTCTTTATTGAAAAACATTCAATCTAATCCCATAATTTGTTAAATAAAGCCATTTTCCCTGCGTTGAACAATAAACCTGTCAAACATTAATGATATTTTTTTGTATTATTTCGACGTGAACATCCATATTAATTTACGTAAAATACAGATTTGAGGGTTTGTGTTGGTAAGAAATAATCCCAGAGGCAGTTCGGTGGTTAAATAATTGTAGCCGCAGTGAATAAAGGGAGTGAGAGCTTCAATGTCCCGTCTGACAGACGCTTTTACCGAGAACAGCAAGACAGATTTCTGTGTGTTGTAATTGAAATATATCACACCCACTGCCTTTATTCCAACCAAAAACACACCAACACCGGTTGTCAAGTGGTAGTGGGGGACAAATGCAGACACACAGATACACATACACATATATATAGATACATATATATAATCTATAATATATAATATAATATATAATGAAATAAAATATAATATATATATATGTATATATATATATATATATATATATATATATATATATATATATATATATGGAGCAAAGCAGTTTGATTAAAATTCGTTGGTACGCTTGAGTTTCAAGCGTGATGCTAGTCGTCAGCCATTTTGAATTTGAATCACAAAAGTTGATTGTTATTACCCATAGGTGGGTTGTGATTGGTCGAGGAAGGTTATGCGGTATCGTGGTTTGATGTTGGTATATGGGTAACAGTTAGCTGGAAAATGCCTATTTCTTAATTACCCACAAGGGGCTAAACACAGAGGGGACAAACAAGGACAGACATAGGTATTAAATCGATTATATCGACCCCAGTGCGTAACTGGTACTTAATTTATCGACCCCGAAAGTTATCAAACACGTGGTATGGTTATTTTATACAGCGGAAGGAATAGCCATATCACGTGCTTGACAATGTTCAGAACGGAAAGCGCTTGCGCATTTATTAAAACCTACACACAATTTGTTAAATTCTTTCCTAAAGTTTAGTACCATTCCACTCTCTAAAAAAGTCTTTTTCTTAATCTTAACTACTTGAAAAAATCTTTCTCTAAATGTATATATATATATATGCATGCGTGTGTGTGTGTGTATAAAATAAGCTTCTACCAGTTTCCGTCTATCAAATCCATTCACAAAGCATTGGCCGTCCCGAGACTATAGTAGAAAACACTTTTCCAAGAATGCCATGCAATGGGACTGAACCCGGAAGCATGAGGTTAAGAACTAAGCTTCTTACCACAGAGCCACGTCTGCTCCTATTTACAGAGATGACTCGAGTACAGAACGTTTGTAATTTGCTAGTGTAAATCATAACGTTATTTCGTTTCGGCCAAGTCTTTAGATACTAGAGCTGAATACAGTAGAAGCTGTTGCTTATAGGTTATTCCGGATGAGCCAACCCTTTTACCAAAGGCGTTATAGTTGTGTCGTTATACAAAGTGTCCTTTCACTTTCTATAAGGACACTCTGTGATTTAACGGAGACCGATTGCCAAGTATGGAAGGTGAAACAATCAGAAAAAGTTTCCGTATTGATTCGTGGAAATAACAAACACAATCACAGCAAGCCAATTCCTAATTTCTGTTGACCAAGGCAGAAAAAGAGGTTAGACCTTGTCTCTTTATGTCGACTAACTCTATTGAATCTTGTTAACACATTACAAAAATTATTCTTCCCTGAAATTGAAACCATTACTATTTTTTGTGCACCACCATAACCGCAATCGAATGACTGAACCAAGTAAAAGAAAAACATATAAGACAGTTTAGATTAATTCATATTATCTCATATAATGGCAATTATATCAATATACGATAAAATATATAGATAAAGAAAATATGAATTAAAGACAGATTGAAAATCGCATGCCTGCCATTTGGAATGATGATAGTTATTGTGTGGTGATCAAATTTTAAAATCAATATAAAGCATTTATATATGTTAAGGCGGTGAGCTGGCAGAAACGTTAGCCCGCCGGGCGAAATGCGTAGCCGTATTTCGTCTGCCGTTACGTTCTGAGTTCAAATTCCGCCGAGGTCGACTTTACCTTTCATCCTTTCGGGGTCGATAAATTAAGTACCAGTTACGCACTGGGGTCGATGTAATCGACTTAATCCGTTTGTCTGTCCTTGTTTGTCCCCTCTATGTTTAGCCCCCTTGTGGGTAGTAAAGAAATAAATATAAAGCATTTATCTCCCGACCACAGTTTATGGCGGGCAACATTACATATTCCATGACGTCGTTGATGCTTTTCCTTCAGTTACGAAATTAGAGCAGCAAAAACAAGTATGAGCCCACACTCCTGATGAGTTAATTTTCGATACTTCTGAAGGTTTAGTTAACTGCATAGATTTTACATTATTATATCTCTACCTTCTAGGGCGGCGAGCTGGCAGAAACGTTAGCATGCCGGGCAAAATGCTTAGCGGTATTTCGTCTACCGTTACGTTCTGAGTTCAAATTCCACCGAGGTCGACTTTGCCTTTCATTCTTTCGGGGTCGATAAATAAAGTACCAGTTACGCACTGGGGTCGATATAACCGACTTAATCCGTTTGTCTGTCCTTGTTTGTCCTCTCTGTATTTAGCCCCTTGTGAGTAGTAAAGAAATAGGTATTTCGTCTATCGCTACGTTCTGAGTTCAAATTCCGCCGAGGTCGACTTTGCCTTTCATCCTTTCGGGGTCGATAAATTAAGTACCAGTTACGCACTGGGGTTGATGTAACCGACTTAATCCGTTTGTTTATACTCTCTGTATTTAGCCCCTTGTGGGTAGTAAAGAAATAGGTATTTCGTCTGCCGCTACGTTCTGAGTTCAAATTCCGACGAGGTCGACTTTGCCTTTCATCCTTTCGGGGTCGATAAATTAAGTACCAGTTGCGTAATGGGATCGATCTAATCGTATGACCCACCCACCCACCAAATTTAGGACTTTGTGCATAGAGTAGAAAAGAATCGTTAGAACGTCGGGTAATAATGCTTAGCAGTATTTTGTCCGTTCTTACATTCCAACTTCAAATCCCGGTGGAATTGACTTTGCCTGTCATCCTCTCGGAATCGATAATGAAATACCAGTGAAACACTGGGGTCGATGTAATCGTCTAGCTCCTTCACCCAAAATTACAGACCTTGTGCCTTTGGTAGAAAGGATTATTATATCTTCTTTCTTTTCTTCTTTTCTTCGTTTTTAAAGGCGGTGGCCTGGCAGAATTGTTAGCACGCTGGACGAAATGCTTAACTTTATTTCGCCCATTGCTACGGTCTGAGTTCAAATTCCACCGCGGTCGACTTTGTCTTTCATCCTTTCGGGCTCGATAAATTAAGTATTAGTGAAACACTGGATCGTTGTAAACGACTAGTCCTTTTCGCACAAAATTTCGGGCCTTGTGCCTTTAGTAGAGAGGATTATTTTATCTTCATTCTTTCTTTTTTTCTCGAAGACAAAAGTATGTAATCTGAGGGATATGTGGCTATAATTTCTAACATATTACTCCGCAATCTAGTTTGTCGTATATTCTCTCTGAATGCTAGCTATCGAAATCGGTGTAATTTCTAGTTATAGTCTCTTATCTTTTTTTTATAAACAACATTCCTACATGTCAGAAATATGTTTTGACTAATCTCTCATCTTACAAATAACTAGGAAATAAACAAAGATTTCCTTTTGTATTGTAACAAAACCAATGTTGAAGGAAAGGTGTTCTAATTGTGAAAATCGATGACTGTATTTCGCTATCTCTTCATATAGCAGGAAGTATGTCATACAGAGCATGACCTACTTAGAAGAAACATGAGTGTGTTACAGTTTAGTCATGACGGAGAAGTGTACGTGACAGTTTACATGGGAACCAAGGTTGGTGGGACGAAGGGAGGGAGAAAGGAAAGAATGCATACTAAAATCGGATGCCTGCCTAGCGCAGTGAACTCCGCTGAAGTCACCCAAGGTGGTAGTATTAAAACGGGTAACAGAATAATTCCACCATTCAAGAACACAAAAGGCTGTAGCCCATCTTTGACACTAAGTCAAAACATGATAATATTTCAATTCAGTTAAGATCAGAAACTATGAGAGCCACTGCCTGGTGTTAAGCCCAAACCAACAGGGGGTGCTTGGCACCGGAGTGTCGGCCAACGCTCACAGTCCTCTGCCAATCTGGCAATGTGACCGGTGGAAGTTCCACAGTTTAATAGATTAGTGGCGGGCAAGGGTGACGACGTCTGGGCGTCGGGGGAGATCAATTAGCAAGACTTTTCCGCAGGACCTTCTGGCTGGGGTTTATGGATAATTTCCAAAATTCCCAAGTCTGTCAGTGCTACCGGGCTACACTTCTGGATCTGCTGTATAAGCTTGTACAGGCATAGGGGCCCGGGGGAGGGAAACTCAAGAGCTGCGTCTCCCACGCGGTTGTTACATTCTAGCTACGCCACTTGACAGAAGAAATACCATAAGGCATTTTCTCTGATGCAGTAACAATTACATCAATCAACACCCTGGATTGGTACTTTAGTTTATAAATTTTGAAAGAATGTAAAGGAAAGGTGATATGAGGCTGGATATGAACTCTGGGCGTACGGAGCTGGAACAGATGCTACAATTCATTTTGTCCTACCTTCGAACGGTCCACCTAATTGGTCAGTTTTTATAATCATCGAACTATCGATAGGGGAACATAGCAGGAACCGAATTCAAAAGTGTTAAACTGCAATTTCAGTATCCAAATACAATTTTGCCGATCCGAAAATGTCGACTGTATGCCACATTTTAGTTCTATCTACTAGAAATAACAGTGAACTCTCATTCACATGATACATCATTATCTTAAACAAAGGTAGGAAAATTGTTCAGTGTCTGGAGCGAAAAGGTGGGAAGCGTAGCTGGAATGCTTTTGAACACAGGTCTACAAGAACAGAGGCTCACAAAACAACGCCTTTCCATAAAA
>NC_043002.1:91479180-91489180 GCF_006345805.1 Octopus sinensis
AGTAGTAGTAGTAGTAGAAGCAGCAGCAGCAGTAGTAGTAGAGTAGTAGTAGCTGCAGTAGTAGTATAAGCAGCAGTGATAGTAGTAGTAGTATTAGTAGCAGCACCAGCAGTGGTGATAGTGGTAGTAGTAGTAGTAGTAGTAGTAGTAGTAGTAGTAGAAGCAGCAGCAGCAGTAGTAGTAGAGTAGTAGTAGCTGCAGTAGTAGTATAAGCAGCAGTGATAGTAGTAGTCGCAACAGCAACAGTAGTAGTAGTATTAGTAGCAGCACCAGCAGTGGTGATAGTGGTAGTAGTAGTAGTAGTGGTACTTGTAGTAGTAGTAGTTGTAGTAGTAGTAGTAGTAGTAGTAGAAGCAGCAGCAGCAGCAGTAGTAGTAGTAGTAGTAGTAGTAGTAGTAGTAGTAGTAGTGTTAGAAGTACGAGTAAATAACTTCAAGTAGCCTTAATGTAGAAATCCTGTCGATGGTGGAGATAGAGCGGTGCTGTGGTCTCTGTTTACTAAGACCAGTAAACAACGTAAAAAGACGTTAGCAGAGGAGACGGGTTGACATCTTTCACTTGATCAACTCGTCCGTTTCTTTCATTTTTAAGTACTTCGCTACAGAAGCAAAAACGATAACTACTACTACTACAACTACCACAAAAACAACGACCGCTACTACTATTACCACCACCACCACGTCTAATGCATGTTTTAGACCAGGGGTGGGCAAACTACGGCCCGCGGGCCGCATGCGGCCCGCCATAGGTTTTCATGCGGCCCGCCGAGAGGAATATTTCACAAAATTTCCTTTCAATCAATTGTGTGTTTATAGGTCTATAACCGCCTTTAAAAATATTTTCACTTGATTTTTATAAATGAGGTCCGCCAAGGTTCCAAAGACGCACTGTGCGGCCCGCGATCAAAGAAGTTCGCCCACCCCTGTTTTAGACTATTGATGTTTTTAGATGTGCGTTTGTGACTTTGAAATCTTCAAGGTCGTGCCCCAGCATTGCCGTAATCTAATGACAGAAACAAGTAAAAGATGAAAGAGAATCTTATTTCCCTATTGTCTTTCTAGTTTTCATGAAGAACGGGAATCAATGCTGGAGACTAAGTACGAAGGCGTAGGATTCCTGTTTGTAAGTCCTGTCTTTTTGATTGCCTTCAGGTGGAAAGCTGACTTTCGGATGTATTGATTTCAAATTTTGGCACAAGGCGAGCAATTTGAAGGGTGAGGTTAAATTGTTTACATCTACCCCAGTGCTCTACAGGTACTTATTTTGTCGACCCCGAAAGAATAAAAGGCAAACTCAACCTCGGCGGGATTTGAATTCAGAATGTAAAGACGGACGAAAAGCTGCTAAGCATTTCGTCCGGCGTGCTAATGATTCTTATTTCTTTATTGCCCACAAGGGGCTTAACATAGAGGGAACAAAGAAGGACAGACAAAGGGATTAAATCGATTACATCGACCCCAGTACGTAATTGGTACTTAATTTATCGATCCCGAAAGGATGAAAGACAAAGTCGACCTCGGCGGAATTTGAACTCAGAACGCAACGACAGACGAAATACCTATTTCTCTACTACCCACAAGGGGCTAAACACAGAGAGGACAAACAAGGACAGACAAACGGATTAAGTCGATTATATCGATCCCAGTGTATAACTGGTACTTAATTTATCGACCCCGAAAGGATGAAAGGCAAAGTCGACCTCGGCGGAATTTGAACTCAGAACGCAACGACAGACGAAATACCTATTTCTTTACTACCCACAAGGGGCTTAACATAGAGGGAACAAACAAGGACAGGCAAACGGATTAGTCGATTACATCGACCCCCGTACGCACTGGTACTTAATTTATGACCCTGAAAGGATGAAGGCAAAGTCGACCTCGGCGGAATTTGACCTCAGAACGCAACGGCAGACGAAATACCTATTTCTTTACCACCCACAAGGGGCTAAACACAGAGAGGACAAACAAGGACAGACAAACGGATTAAGTCGATTATATCGATTCCAGTGCGTAACTGGTACTTAATTTATCGACCCCGAAAGGATGAAAGGCAAAGTCGACCTCGGCGGAATTTGAACTCAGAACGCAACGACAGACGAAATACCTATTTCTTTACTACCCACAAGGGGCTTAACATAGAGGGAACAAACAAGGACAGGCAAACGGATTAAGTCGATTACATCGACCCCAGTACGCAACTGGTACTTAATTTATGACCCTGAAAGGATGAAAGGCAAAGTCGACCTCGGCGGAATTTGACCTCAGAACGCAACGGCAGACGAAATACCTATTTCTTTACCACCCACAAGGGGCTAAACAGAGAGGACAAACAAGGACAGACAAACGGATAAGTCGATTATATCGATTCCAGTGCGTAACTGGTACTTAATTTATCGACCCCGAAAGGATGAAAGGCAAAGTCGACCTCGGCGGAATTTGAACTCAGAACGCAACGACAGACGAAATACCTATTTCTTTACTACCCACAAGGGGCTTAACATAGAGGGACAAACCAAGGACAGGCAAACGGATTAAGTCGATTACATCGACCCCAGTACGCAACTGGTACTTAATTTATGACCCTGAAAGGATGAAAGGCAAAGTCGACCTCGGCGGAATTTGACCTCAGAACGCAACGGCAGACGAAATACCTATTTCTTTACCACCCACAAGGGGCTAAACACAGAGAGGACAAACAAGGACAGACAAACGGATTAAGTCGATTATATCGATCCCAGTGCGTAACTGGTACTTAATTTATCGACCCCGAAAGGATGAAAGGCAAAGTCGACCTCGGCGGAATTTGAACTCAGAACGTAACGGCAGACGAAATACGGCTACGCATTTCGCCCGTGTGCTAACGTTACTGCCAGCTCGTCACCTTGGTGGCGTTTTCTATAAGCATTTACATGTTATTAGGGTATAAGAATTGTGACACTGTTATTGTAATATAGGGTGTGCTGTAGACGTTGATGTTGAAGGTAATTACTTTGCTGCTGCTGCTGTCGCTGCTGCTGCTGCTGCTGCTGCTGCCTCTTCTGCCGCTGCTGCTGCTGCTACCGCTGTTGCTGAAGTTGTTGTAATAATTCTCCGCATTGGTAAATAATCCCATCCCATCGTTGACAGCAGGCAATTGCAAGTCTAGAAGTTTAAGGGATGCTGTAATTGTAGGGTGTACTTCAACTTCCATAATATTCCTACCACATCAGTATTGTTTGTGGCGAAATAAGCCAAAAAAAATCATTTCTTAAATAGATTGATGTTTACAATAACAAGTGAACAATAGAAAGATTAAAAATTTTAAGATTTCGTTTTACGTTGTTGTTTTGTTTTGTTTTGTTTGATTCTTTTATTTGCTTTGTTGCTCAATATATTTTGTTTTTAATGTCTTTTTATATTTTTTTTTATACCTTTTATTCCTTTTGGCTTTTGCTTTGTTGCTCAAGATTTATAACACTTACATTATCTCTTTCTCTCTCTCTCTCTCTCTCTCTCTCTCTCTCTCTCTCTCTCTCTCGTGTTAACAATCTGTGCATTTGCTGATGTTTTTTAACATTCATCCGTGAAACGCTCGCTTTCAATACTACTGAATGGAAGTAGACGAAAGAATATGAAGGAAATTCATCTACAGGATAAATGGGAAAATTACAAAGATAAAAATACATATACAAGAAAATAATACAAAAATTAGGGAAATATTAAAGTTCAATAAATTTCTTTGTGGTTTTTATTTTTAATCTATTCTCATTGTTTTCCAATGATTTTCAATTTTATTAGTTTTCGGCCAAAAAGTGAAACATATTAAAGTTCTGGGGAAAATTCAAAGAGAGTGAAAGAGACAGACAGAGAGAATGAATTATATTAATATAGACAGCAAAATCAAAGGAATATAAAACAGTTCCCTCTAAGAAATTTCTTTTTGCAATTTATTTTTCTTAAACTTTGGAATTCTCTCTTTCTCTCACTCACCTTCTCCTTTTATTTTTTCTGAAACAAAATTAATATCATTATGCCAAGAAAATTTTCTAAAATGCTAACTATTAAAAAAGAATTACTTTCCTTTTCGACTGTGATAACTTTCGTTTATTGACTGGTCAATATAGGACCACCAAAGGTAGAAATGTGTTATCGTATGTAGCTAAAATTTTTGAATGTGAATGAAACAAAATAAATTCTTTTAAATACTTTACCGTGCTTAATATCTGCTATATTTGTGATATGTTTAAGGGATCTTTTAGGTTTGAACGGCAGTTTTTAACATAATTTCTAGGTAACTAAAAATGTTAAACTTCGTATACTGGTAGAAATGTGTTTATAAAACATCTTTTTCTCTTGGCTTTATTGAGAAAATTCTATAGTTTGTATGGTATTTGTTGTTTTTTTCTTCAATTTCTGCAATTTCAACCAATCACTGACGCCTATTGAGGTAAAAAAAAACATTCTGTGTCGTATGAATATGTCCCTCGTTTAAGAAAAAGATTGAGTTTATTTACATTTGTGAAGAAAAAAGATACACCCCCCCTAAACCTAACGCTAAAACAGATTGAAATGCAATAGATCGATACTAGGGTCATAATTATGGGTGACAATTTAAGAGCAATGGTGGAAAAGGTATTTCTCTTTCTACACTATACACGATGATGCATTCTGGGTATTTCATGCTATATCTTCTATCTTTTACCTTTTACTTGTTTCAGTCATTAGAATGCGGCCCTGCTGGAGTATCGCCTTGAAGAATTTTTAGTCGAATGATACTTATTTTATGAGCCGCTAGTTTACGAGACATAAACACACCAACACCGGTTGTCAGGTATGAACCTGAACTTGTAATCTAGGTAAAGTATTTGTAGATTTCTCATTAGTTCAACGTCGCAGCGTAGGTATTTTCTTTTTCCGCTGATCTTTTGCTTTAAGTTAACATCCACTGGGCAGCTGATTTCCACAACTGTTTCTCTTCTCTGTCCCAAACCATCTTATATGTATGTATGTATGTATGTATGTATGTATATGTATGTATGTATGTATGTATGTATGTATGTATGTATGTATGTATGTATGTATGTATTTGTATGTATGTATTTATGTGTCTGACAATCAGTGTTAGTGTATTTGCGCCCTCGTAACTTAGCGGCTTGGCAAAACTTAGCAGTTTGACAAGTACCAAGCTTAAATTTTTTTTAAGTACTAGAGTCGATTCATTCAACTAAAACTTCTTCAAGGCAGTGCCCCAGCATGGCCACAGTCTAATTACTGAAACAAATTAAAAAATAATGATAAAATATATACATATTCACAACCAACTAGAAATAGCATAAAAGTTTCCTGCAGGTCAACCACATAGATTCATCATTATGATGAAAGCAGAAACTTGACTAGGGACGTTGTTCTGTCAATAATATACAGTGTACATATTTTAATATATTTCATGATGAACACAAAATATATTAAAATATACGTTTTCCGTTAAACGATATGAAAAGGCTAATTATTAAGCCTTCGCTTAGAAAGACAACTTAAATTTCAGTTATCTACCTGATTAAAAAGTGGCCCAGACAACAACAATTTTTCTGAAAATAAAAATAGAAGTAAAGTTAATTACTTTAATATTTTCAACGGCATTTTGTATTTAAACTGAATATGTTTTAGATTAACGGTGGCATCCTTTCGAGGTTAATAAATTAAGTACAAGTTGAGTACTAGGGTTGATGTAAACGACTGATCACCTAGAATAAGAAATACCAACATTAGAAAGGATTTTAAACGGACAAATAATTTCAATTGAAACTTGTACCATCTAGCCATCAGCTAAGCGATGGATATCGAACTAGTGTTTAATAATTAACTTATTAACTATTACGGAGGTGTACTTGCATAGCAAATGACCTGATCTGAGATCGTGTGCTGGAACGAAAATAATTGCAGCTTGGAAGGTTTTTAAGCCATTTAAGAAACACAAAATCCGTTAGATTCACTTCAACATTTAAATTTAGTTTGTCAGTTAACTATTATATAATTCAATAATATTTGTTCCAAAAATCTGTTTCACAGAAACTCTTTCGTTATTTCCTTGGGTCTTTAATTTCTCTCTCTCTCTCTCTCTCTCTCTCTCTCTCTCTCTCTCACACACACACACACACACACAGTCACTCACTCTCCCTCCTTTCTTTCATTCAATCTTTCCAGCGTACTCTCTCTTCCGTATCAATTATTTAGAACACACACACACATACACACACACACACACATACATATTGATTGATTGAGAAATATCTACAGACGAGAGCGAATGTGAAAAGAAAATAGACTTACTATTTGCTGCACAAAAATGGAAACCAAATGTATCGCATTACTTAAACACCGTTTTCTGAAGGGACTGGTCAACTTCACGAAAGTTCAAATGTAAAACTTGTAATTTCTGCATAGAACAGCCATGTTATAACATGGATGTTCTAAATTGTTACCTACCGTCTAGTATTGTTACTACTTATATCTCGTTCAGAGGTTTTAGAATTAGTTACTTTGCCCGTTATATATAATTCTTTCTTCTTAATCTATCAACGCATATAAAATTGTAAATGAGAGCATGTAAACGCTAGGAGTTAAAAAAATATTTGGGCAAAAGAGGCCAAAAACAGCAAATATAAATTTATATATGTAAGCACCTATATATCTATCAATCTATCTATCTATCTATCTATCTATCTATCTATCTATCTATCTATCGGTATATATATATGTGTGTGTGTGTGTGTTTGTGTGAATGTGTGCCTCTGCGCGGGTACGCAATTATGTATGCATATGTGTGCGTAAATGTGTGTATATATTTATCAGATATGACATAATTTTCATTGATTTTTTTTTATTATATATCCTTTTTTTATCTCAATACTACTACTACATTCACACAGCCTATCATGCATATGATGGCATAATCAAGTATAATACTTTAATTAATCAATTAGTCAACATTATACTAAATTATCTGACTGATCACGTTTAACTGTTAAATGTCACTTAAACATTATTTTGTTTCAGTCATACTTTTCTTTCTTAGGATTTCGATCTATTCCTCTGCAATTTGATATCTACTACTTTGTGTTTTGAACATGAATATATTATTTGTTTCTCAGCTAATTTGTGTTAGAAGTGTATTCTCAGCTGTAAACAAGCGTAATGACGTATCTAGAAGTATGTGTATATATATGCTTTTATGCATTGTATATTCCTTAGTGTATGAGAACATGTGAACTGGTGTGTATGTGTGTGTGTGTGTGTGTGTGTGCATGCAAGTGGACGTGTGGAAGTGTTTGAAAATATTAATATATTAGTGCATGTATACACACACATATAAACAATAATAATAAGGGTTATTACGAAGGTGCATAGCAATTACTGTTAATTCTTTTAATATATATATACAGCTTTGCATAGACCTACTCATGTTTTACTGCACCGATATATATATATATATATATATATATTATATATATATATATATATAGTTAATCCAAACATGAGAGCACAAAGAGAAACACAACAACGTGAGGACGTGGAACAAGTATAGTGATATTGGACGCTCAGGAAAGGAAAGAAAGAAGGAGGATTTAACGTTTCGGGCGGACCTCTCCGTCAGAAACATAGGAAAAGAAAATCCAAGGAAGGGAAGTCGGAGGGAATATATATATATATATGTATATATATATATATGTATATATATAATATATAAAGATATATATACATATATTATTAATCTTGTATATATATTAATCTTGTATATATATATATATATATATATATATATATATATACATACACACACACACATACACGCGCGCGTGCGCACATACACATTTGTCTCTGATGTTCAATTACTTCTGTTTGCACAATTTCTTCCCCCCCCCTTTTTACAAATTCTCTCGGCCTCTGATCAGATGTTCTCCTTTCGTTTTGGATGCATCTATGTTCTTAAGGCTGCTGGAAATAAGGTAGGACAATTGCTATGCTATTGACACTGATGCCGTCCTTTTCCTTAATGTCATGTCAGCTTTGCAGAAATGTTTATAGCTGAGATTGTCTCCCCTTCTGATATGGATCTGGTCCCAACTGCTATTTGGTAACTGGGACACACCCTCTTGAGGCAGAGATAATTTTAATGAAATCATTAATTTATGCTGTACGTTATTGGAAATATCTGTATTTGTGTATGTTGTTCATACATATCATTAGTTACAAATTCTTTTTCATGGCACTTTTGTTGAATACGTACATAGATATATCACCGTGATCACCGTGACCGACCAGGCTATCAGATGTTGTTACACATCGCTGGTCACAATGCGCTTCGCATTGTTTTAGCCTTCAAATGATGCCACCCTGCTGGCTAAGCGAGCAGGCCAACAGAAGAAAGAGTGAGAGAAATTTGTGGCGAAAGAGTACAGCAGGGGTCGCCACCACCCCCTGCCGGAACCTCGTGGAGCTTTTGGTGTTTTCGCTCAATAAACACTCAGAACGCCCGGTCTGGGAATCGAAACCACGATCCTACGACCGCGAGTCCGCTGCCATAACCACTAGGTCATTGTGCCTCCACATATAGATATATACACACGTAAATACATACATATACATATGTGTGTGTGTGTGTACATAAGCATTCAAAGTATTTGTGTAGCTATGTGTTTGAGTGCGTGTGTGTGTGGGTGTGTGTGTGTGTGTGTGTGTGTGTGTGTGTGTGTGTGTGTGTGTAAATGTAACTTTATCCCTGTATATAGACGAAATAGCACAAATGCAACGTCCCTTAAGAAGGACAGTTATAATACGTGAAGATTACGAAATCACAAAAAAATTAACGCAGATTTTGTGCACAGTGAATTGTTGACCGATAAATGGAAGAATTAAGGAAATACACTAGTGAAAATAAAGTTATGACCGATGTTAAAAGTTCTATTTCTTACAAAACATTTTGTACTAACACCATGCACATTTTTTTAATCTTTTACACCTTATGCAGAATTTATTTCTCTTTCGAATGATGCAGACAATAACTATTTTTATACAACTTGAAGAATTCTAATGCTAAATTAATATAAACGTTTCAAATTTACCGGCAATATTAGTTTAAGACCGTATCATTATAATTTTATTTTAAGCTTAAGACTGTAGCGAAAATGAGCAACAAGAACGAAATACATATTAGTACTTTGCGCCGTAGACTTTATTCTTAATAACGGCTGAACAACGCCTCGGCATTGAATTCGCTAAGTGATTACAAAATTCTATGGGAATGTTTTGTCATATTTCATTGATATAATCGAATAATTCTTTTAGATTAGATGGTTTTTTTAGCATGGACTTTTTTGGAAACTTAATTCCACAGGTTCTCGATCGGCCTTAGATCCGGGCTCTGGGAAGGCCATTCGATTACTTCAATATTATGGTGATCAAAAAATTCCATAACGTTTTTGGTTTTGTGCACAGGACTATTGTCCTGCCGATAAATAGCTCCCGGAGGCATTTGGTGAGTCAAATATGGCACAACACTATCCTTTAGTAGATTCATATAACCTACACTATTTAGCTTTCCATCAACTTTAACTAGAGGGCCAACACCAAAGCTACTAATGCGTCTTTTTCACGCATTTCGGATGGAATTCCTCGGATGGGCGACGTCTGACGTGTTTTACCATCTGATCCAAATATACAGAAATGTAACTCGTCACTCTAAAGGACCCTGCACCATTGAGCATGGCTTTTTGCGAAATTAAGGCGTTTGAGTCGATTTCTTTCGGATATTATTGGCTTTTTCCTAGCGATTCGTCCATATAGTCCAAATCCTCTCAAACGGTTGCGGAAAGTTTGAGGTGTAAAAATAACACCATTCTCGTTGGACAATTATTTACAAATGTCAACGGCTGTCAGCATTCGGTTGCCTTCCAAAAGTCGGTGGATTCGATATTCAAAATCTGCCGTCGTTTTTCTTGGGGCGCCAGTCCTTTGCCGAT
>NC_043002.1:91494180-91496680 GCF_006345805.1 Octopus sinensis
CGCCACAGCCACTAAGGTACAGGAAAACGGCCTTGCCCTCCTTGTTAAAGGAGGTCGGCGGGGCAATCTTCACTGTGGATTCAGCTGATAGCCGGATCCGTCCTATACGTGACAGTAGCTGTTCGACATAAACCCATAGTTCAGCAATATTCGGGCACTGGACGAGTGCGTGCAGAACGGTTTCGTCGTCCTGGCAACACTTCGGGCAGGCCCGGCTGATGGCACTTCGGTGCCGGTTGAGTTTATCCCGTACAGGCAGAGCCCATCGGTAGCACTGCCAGACGAGCGACCTCTGAAAGTTATCCATTGGCCCCGGCCCGAAAGTCCTTCCGAATAGACCGCTCAGTTCGTTATCATCAACGCCTAGAGTTCCCCCGAGAACGTCGTTGCATTTTTCCTCCATTAACCCTCTATAGAACGCTAGAGTGGAACTAACACCGATCGCATTGCCCGCCTGGCGGAGGGTGGAGAGAGCTTGACGGCACTCAAAGTGCCAAGCGCCCTTTCTCGGTCTACGTTTGATCTAGGTCTGCAGCTCTGTCAAAGGGACGAGCTGCGGAAAGTCGCGTCTGACAAAAGACGACCACACTTGTTCACCGTCTAGGAAACGCTTGAGATGTCGCAGCCTGAGCGCATGTCTGTGCATCAGTAACCACGGCATGCCAAGGCCTCCGTTCAGCGGTCGTTGACAGCAGCTGCCTTGAGAACAGCTGCCAAGTACCGATGGTCGACCCTATCGAAAGCTTTACTCTGATCTAAATTGATAAAAGCCCCACCCGCGCCAGCGTCGTTACACACCCTCTCTATGATGTAGCGCATGAGATGGAGGTTGTCATGTGTCGACCTGGTCGGTACGGCGCATCTCTGCTTCTTGCCAATCAGATTGTCCACGACAAGCGCCAATCTCTTGGCTAGCACCTTGGCCAAAATCTTCAACTCTGCATTGAGCAGAGTGATGGGCCGAAAATTCCCTATAATGTCCCCTTTGTTTGGGTCCTTTTCTAGCAAAGCCACCACCCCTCGACAGACAAAAGCAGAAATTCTCCCGTTTTGCTGCCAGTTGCAGTAGACGTTTGCCAACAGGCCCGCAAACAGGTCTGGCATTGAAGTGTAAAGCTCGTAGGGCGATCTACCTCTCGTGCAACTCTTCATTGCTTCCTCCACTTCCCAGGCAGATATCGGTCCCTCGCAGCACTCTGCCTCGCTGTCCGAGAGTTGCGGTAGGCCGTCCAGGTACACACCGAAGTCTTTACCGTTGTTCGTTGCACCGCTCGTCCCAAACAGTTGAGCAAAGTGCCGCTGAAACACCGCAGCTCTCCTGATCCAGAAAGGGGATGGCTGTCGGGTCCGCTTCAGCAGCAGGGCGAAAAATTGTTGGTTCTGCTGGTAGCGGTGGTGTTGCTGTATCTGTTGGTGATGGTGACGGTGTCGGTGATTCTTCTTCTTCCTTTTTTTGTTGTTGGTGTTTTTCTTGGTGCTGGGGTTGGTGTTGGTTTGGTGGTTGGAGGTGTTGTCGTTCGTCGTGGTGGTGGTAATGGTGTTGGTGGTGTGGCAGCCTTTGGTGTTTCTTACTGTTGTTGTTTCTGTTGTTGTTGTTGTTGATGTTGTTGTTGCTGCTGCAGCTTCTTGCCTTCTGCCTCCATTCTTTTTTTGTAAATGGGACAGTCCCACTTTAGGTGGCTTTCGCTGCTGCAGAGGTAACATTTTGGCTTTCGCCCCTCCACAGCAACGTGCAGCCTGGTTCCGTCCGGCAAATTTACCGAGTCAGGTATGGCATTAATGTTTTCCTGCTGGATTTTTCCCAGCAGTTGAACTCCCATACCTGACCAGTTTTTTTCCCTCACTCTTCGTACATCTAGAATAGTGGCAGTGTCCTCTATGTCATAGAGGACAGCCGCCACCAGCCATGATATATTTAGTTCGGGGGGTACTGTGTCGATTTTTATTTTTTGGACCCTCCGCCCGAGGTATGTTGGAACAAGGAACAGATTTTCATTTTGCAAGGGCGAAATGGCATGCGCCCTTGCATCCTCCTCTGTTGGGAAGCGAACCTCCACAGTTCCGAAACGCTTCCCTCTGGTGACATAGCTCTTTTTGCCCCATATGGGCTTCAGAACTATTTCCAATTGTTGGGGTGTTGCGTTGATTAATCTTTTGTTTTTCTTGTCGAAAACCTTGTAAAATATCGTCTTCTTGTTTGTGTCATGTATGAGTTGTTGAGGTGTATTGAGGAAAACACTGTTTCCCTATGTTCTCAACAACTCCTTTGCGCTTTTTATTTGGTCCATCGTAACTTTTACTTCCTCCGAGTTTTCTTTTGCAGCGGAGGCAAAATTGCTACGATGGCTTGTTGTGTTGTTTGCTGGTGGTGGTGTCGGTGTGGCTGCTGGTCATTTTCTTTGCTTCTTTCTCCGGTACTGGAGCACTGGTGGAAGGAAGAGAAGGCAAATCTTCGTTGACGTCAAAGGTGACGCCATCGTTGTCGCTTTTCTTTGCAACG
>NC_043002.1:91501680-91524180 GCF_006345805.1 Octopus sinensis
AACCACTACGCCCATGGGCATATAGCGTAGTGGTTAAGAGCGCGGGCTACTAACCCCAATATTCCGAGTTCGATTCGAGGCAGTGATCTGAATAATAATAATTATTATTATTGCTGTTGTTGTTGTTGTTGTTGTTGTTGTTGTTGTTGCTGTTGTTGTTGTTGTTGTTATTATTATTATTATTATATTATTATTATTATTATTATTATATCATCGAAAAATACCTTAGGAATGAGACCCCAGGTTCGAAATTTTCCAGGACAACTGATGAATGCTGGAGAGTACATCAGCCGAAACGTTGGGTTAACAATAAACAAGACGAGGAGAAATCCTTTAAATGTAAATAATGTACAATTTCATCACTGCATACATATTGGACAGTCCCGTCCGACGGAAATTCCGTGCTTGCAGAGTTTATCTCGAACCAGTAACGCACTTCATTGCACTGCCAGGCCAAAGACACCAAGAAATTATTGAACGATCCAAAAGTACTCCCAGACCGACCAACCAGTTTGTTTTCATCGACGTTCAGTGATTGCTGAGAATATCGTCTCTCTTTCCCTCTATAGATTGCGGGAGCGGAATGTCTACCGATCTATTGGACGCATGTTGAAAACATTCTTGATGTCAGGTGCCCAGTTTCGATCTTTGCTTCATCCAAGAAAGCAACCACTTCAGAGATGAGCTACGGAAATATTTGCCTCCCGAACACTGCCCAGGAATTTCTCAAAGCGACGAAGCTGAAGTGTGCCTCAACAAAGGCGTAATGCCCAGTCTACAGTACTCAGTGTATAGACAGCAGATAGAAAGCTAGACCAGTGAAATGCGTCTCTACCACTAGAATTCGAAGAACAGACTTTCCAATTAGATTAGGTGCTAAATGGACCAAAGTACAACGGTTAAAATGTAGTTTATGATGGAGGTGATGTAAGCGTTCGCCACCTTCATTCGAACTTTCAGAGACAACTTCCTCTCATCTCATTTCAAGGTAAGATTTACCGCCCTCTTCGTCCCTTCGGTTTTGTTCCGGTCCACCTGGTGGTCGGTGTTTACCAGAAACTGAGCAATTTAATCAGTCTGTCGGTCCAATCTAGTGTCGTCAGTGTCGAGTTGTTGCTCCAGTTATGAAGCTTGTGAAACCACCGACTTGTCCAAGTTCGTGTTTGCTCTTGCCACAGATTCGTTTACCTTCCAAGTGGTGTCGACCACCTCCACTCAGGTGATATGAAACACTATGACTCTGACATCCTCTGCATATGTCAGCATAACCCTCAATCTCCTACCTCTAAAAGGATGTCAAAAGTTTCAGCTTCCACAGTAGACACGAAAAGAACCTCTTGAAGGTCCGAACAGCGAAACAGTTCTGAGAGGTGACAACCGAGCAGATGCTGCGGTGCATTGCAGCAATCCAGCCCCTAAACACAAGGCAAAATCGACCACTTTCAACACAGTCGTCAAACAAGCACGCTCGATCATATCTGATGTTTTCGACTGATTTAAACTTGTCATAGCTTCACCAAAGCTATCACCAATAGGGCACCAGAAACAATCAAGTACCAGTCCAGTACTTGAGGTGATGGAATTAAATTACCCATCCCTCTAAAATCGATTGCCTTGTGGTAAAATTAGAAAGAGTTATTATTATCTTCATTATCATAAACGGTAAGAACACGCACAGATTCGGATCTGAAGATTTTTACGGACAGGAAATAGTTTGGATATTTGGAAAATAGTCGTGTACTAGATAGCATCAGCTGGGATATGCAATTTTGGTTTCTTTATACAGCAGCCTTTCGACATCTTTTCACATGTCAGTCATACTTTGACGCAAGAAGAGCTGGGAAGTCTTGGAGCTATGTCAAATGTCGATTGTCTCGTATAGTACGAATCGAGTTATCATGTTACATCGTTAAGATACCACACGTTCTTCCTTTAACCACGACAGACAGGCAGCTTTCTTCTATCTACGGGCTATGGAGAGAAATAATGTGTAGTGGACAAAGCAGTGTATAGTCGTTATGAGCACCGCAACCATGAAGTGCCACAATGTGGACAAGGCGATGTAGAGACATTATTAGCACTGGGAAGATAAAACGCTACGTTGAGCTCGATGGGATTATGATTTGAAACATTAAAATATGTGACTAAATACTACAGTATTTTATCCGCTGCGATCGATTCTGTCACCCATTGTTTTTTCGAGAGGAAGTATAATAAGAATAGAGGAGTCAGGCGAAGAAAAGAATGAAAAAAAATGTGTGTAGAGAAAGCTGAAAAATTAAGGAACATGATAAAAAAGAAAGTCTTTTAAAGGGAAGAGATTGGGAAAGTAATAGTAAGAGAAAAGGAGACACGTGTGAAAGGAGCAAGAGCTGTAAGAGAACGTCTTTGATACGGTCACTGTCCTCTGACAACGTCGACTTTGTTATTATGTAACACAGACTTGACATCCCTTTTATTGTCTTGGTCTGTTTTTGCCATAATTACAGCAAACTCCGAGTCATATTTCGCAATTTTACTGGGAATATCGACAACAAAAGTAATTTCAAAAACATTTTTAACAATAATTTATGGGGGAAAAAAATGTAAGGGAACACGAGGAAATATTTGGTTAAAATGACAGTTTTTGCTTGTAATTTTTAATTTTCTTTTACGAAATTGTATCTAAATTATACAGCGCTCTTCTTTTTTTCTTTTTAATTTGGTGACAGCAACTAAAATTCAGTTTTAAAAAATTAGTTGAACTAAATTGAAATTAAAATATCAGTTGTGAAGATTTGAAAGTGATTTGGTGACTCATCTTAACACATATACGCACACAAACACACACACACAAAACATACACACACATACGCATACATACATACGCACACATACACAAAAAATACGCATACATTTAGTCACACATTCACACACAAACTTGATATATTTCTATTTAACTATCTATCTATCTATCTATCTATCTATCTATCTATCTATCTATCTACCTATCTATCTATCAATCAATATGTACACACACACACACACATACCCCCCCCCAATACATACATAGATACATATATATATATATATACATATATGCATGTGTATATATATGTATGCGTGTATATATATATGTATATATATGTGTATCTATGTATCTATGTATATATACATATACATATATGCGTGTAGGCACGTGTGTGTGTGAGTGCATGTGTTCGCGTGCGTGATGAATGATAATAGAGCTTAAGAAACTGTGAGAGATGGATGAAAACCATAAAATCATGTGATTTATGCGAGTATCAAAACGATGAGGGGAAAGAAAATACAAATGAAATCAAATGACTTTAGCCCCCACCGTTACCTGACGCTGTCCTTGATTAAAATATGGCGACATTGAGTAATTTATAGAAAGGTGATTGTTTCTATTGATTTTTTCATCATTGCTAATTTTTTCTTTTGCTTTTATTTAGATGTTAATAAGGTATTGTAAGACACACTCCATGCGTTATCGATTGTTAGATAAATGTAGAAATAGGAGGAAATTATAGGAAACCCTATGCATTCTAGTAAAATATACCAAAAAAATCTTATATTCACCAAAGGGGAGGAAAAAGGAGTGACTAATATAATATAAATCATCAATAATCCCAAACGTGATGGGTTTTAATTCCTTGGTGTCGAATTAGTTGCCAAGACAGAGGTCTCGAAGTATTTACAGTAAATGTCACAAAGGAAATATTTTCCAACCATTTCTAAAACCGCTTCTGAAAAGAGAACAGTTTTCTAATATAAAGGTTGGCCCAAAAGTAGGCTTACAGTTATCACGTAGGTACTTTAAATTCTTTTTAAAGCATTTTATTACATTTAAATTTCTATCTTACAAACAAAAAAGGAGCTTTACAAAAATTAACAAAATTTGCATGGAATATAGCGGTGGTGGTGGTGAGTGCATAGTGACAAACTTGCCATTCACTTTAGAAGGAAACCAGTTTCCCGTTCTCCTGTGATATCCGACGACTATCAATAAATCACAGGGGTAGACATTTGATAAAGTGGGACCATGGTCAGCTATATGTTGCATTTTGAAGGGCTCGCAAATTATCTTATGTGAGAGTTAAAGTTATCTACACTGACAAAGAAAGGAAAAGAAGAGGGAGAAATTATACGAAGAACGTAGTTTGCAAAGAAGTATTGGATTGCAAGGTGTACACAAACTGAAATTTGTATTGGCTCTGACCCATCTCTTTGGCTTATAAGTTACCAACGATGTGGTTTCCAGAGTATGCTATTATGCATTAAATTTCACCCCCGTGAAATTGTGACCCGTATATTTTACATATAAAATGATGTTTTTATTATAAATTTTTTGTTTTCTAGATATGAAATTGAGACCATGTTAATTTTAAATTGTAATTTTTCTGTATATGGGGGAAATGGGAAAATAAGAGTTAATGTTTATTTTATGAGTGCTGTGTATTAAGTCTATGAAATTGTGCATATTTTATGAGTGCTGTGTATTAAGTCTATGAAATTGTGTATTAAGTTTATGAAATTGTATATAAATCATATATATAAAGTGTATTAAGAATTCATCGTATTTCCTTCACTTTTCAATGAATAGCAGATGATATATACACAGCACAGGCTACACTTTAAGGCTTTTGGGGTAAATTTCCAGGAATAACCCAATAAGTTTACTATTCCGTGAAATATTCACGGGTCCTGCTAGTGTCAATGATTACCTTAATTGATAAAAGTTTAGCTACTCTTCTAGTAATGTTACTTCTAAGAGCGAGTGATCGTAAAGAATATTAACATGCGTAAGATTCTCGTAGGGTTTAAAATATGGTATATATCTGTTCCTTTTTGTGCTGATAGACGACCAAGCAATTTAAAGTGGTGGATTGTAGGTGCTAAACAAACGCATCAAGAAGGAATAGCCGTTAACTTTACACGAAGCACTAAAATATTTCGTCAGATTCCAATTATTACAAACCGAGGCAAATATTTACCCAAGCCTCCTGTATAAAATTCAAAGAAATATCTTATTGTCATATATTGACATCGGTTAAACAATTTTCTTGTGAAATAGACTAAATGAGAATCTTATTCATATCTGTAATTGAAACATATTTTGCTTTTGTACCTTTCCTAATCTATATAAACCAATCAGCAATTTGAATAACGTTGCTATCACTTGTGATCAATCCAAATACCAGGATATTGACTGGATGTTTGACTTTTATCACTCTCGGTACATGTTTTGGGGACACGGGAAGCCAACGATTGTTCTGTGCGTTCACCATCTGATCCCGGTAGAAATTTTTCTCGTCTGAGAAAATTGAAAGCATATTCGGTTGGAGGGGATGCTGGAGTTTGTTCAAAAGGTTCGTAGTGTGGTCTTTCCTCTTATCCTTGATTGTTTGGGATAAAAAAATTGTCCCTTTTCCATCTTATATGAGGAATATCGAATGCTTTCATGTACTACCTGCTTGATAAGAAACACAGACACTCCCATATCCCTGGCGATGGACTTGATTGACTTGGAGGGATGGATGATTGTCAATCATGGCCTGTATCTCTCCTACAAATTCAGGAGTTTCTTTCTCATCAGAACAATCGGAGTGAGTTTTTCGAGCTACCGTACCTTTTTAATCACCATTATACTAATCAAACTCTTTCCGAGTTCTCTGCACTGCCCTCATTCTGACACCCAAACACTCTGAAATGTTCGTATTGGAGCTTATAGCGCGAATGCTAAGCTGTACAGCATGTCGATTCGAAATTTCTGGCAGTGTGAATCGCGTCATGGTATTGTTTTTCTCGGAGATGGTGCCTAACTGACCCAACTATACTGTGTAGTTGTCAAACTCAAACACAATAATTAATAATTGTTATTCGAGTAGCAGCTATAGAACTATAGCTTTGTATTAGTCTTGTTTTGGCAAGCATAGATACTTTAAACCGTAACACGAGGAACTTTCTCCAAAACATTATGTATTACATAATGCTTTATGTATTATACATTGCGGAGTCGCACATCCAACGGATATAGACTCCCAGAAAAAAATGGTAGTAGTCTATTAGTTTGATTAAAACCCTTCAAGGCGGTGCCCCAGCATGGCAGCAGTTTAATACCTAAAACAAGCAAAAGATTATATCTAAAACTAAACGAGACATCCACTTTAAATAAATACAAAGATTATTAAAATGGCTATAAAGAGATCATTTTATTAATCATATTCATAAATGAATGAATGGAATCATTTTATAATTGATTTCAACTCCTGTAATGACTAATACCCTTAATACCCTTAATACCCTGAATTCTGCACCGACACCACTTTCTACTATAAACGCACGCATGCATACGCACACACATATACACATACTCTCAATTTCTTTATAGTTTAATTCCGAACCTTCTTCTTTTGACATCTTTTTCACTTACACAATTTTACCCTTAATAACCTTACATCCACATCTAGTAGTAGTTTTTTTTTATTCATTATATAGCTCCTTTCTCTTCAACTAAAGTTTATAAGGGAAATTTGGATTTTTTAAAATATAGGTCTAGAATTGTCCACGAAAAACTAAATGTCAATCTACCTATGTATCGATAAATCTCTGTCTTTGTGTTGCCTATTTGTCTGTTTATCTGTTGATCGCTCTGTCTCTGTCTTTCTCTCTCTCTCTCTGTATATATATACATATATTATATATATATATATTATATATATATATATATATATATCACGTGACCGACCAGACCATCAGATATTGTTACACATCGCTGGTCACAATGCGTTCGCATTGTTTAAGCCTTCAAATGATGCCACCCCGCTGGCTAAGCGAGCAGGCCAATAGACGAAAGAGTGGGAGAAAGAGTGATGAAAGAGTACAGCAGGGATCACCACCCCTGCCGGAGCATCGTGGAGCTTTTAGGTGTTTTCGCTCAATAAACACTCACAACGCCCGGTTTGGAATCAAAACTGCGATCCTACGACCGCGAGTCCGCTGCCCTAACCACTGGGCCATTGCGCCTCCACACCACACACACCACACACATATATATATATATATATATATATATTATATATATATATATATATATAATATATATATATATATAATATATATATATTATATATATATTAATATATAGGTGGAGGCGCGCAATGGCCCAGTGGTTAGGGCAGCGGACTTGCGGTCGTAGAATCGCGGTTTCGATTCCCAGACCGGGCGTTATGAGTGTTTATTGAGCGAAAGCACCTAAAGCTCCACGAGGCTCCGGCGATCCCGGCTGTACTCTTTCGCCACAACTTTCTCTCACTCTATCTTCCAGCTGGGTGGCGTCATTTGAAGGCGAATATAATGCGACCAGCGACGTGTGTAGCAACATTTGATAGCCTGGTCGGTCACGGTGATTACGGTTATATATATATACATACACATACATACACATACACATACAAACATACATAATCATATTTTCGTATACGAAATTATATAAGAGTACATTCATAATTACGTATATATATCAAAAGAAATTGTCACCAAAACAATGAAACAGATTGGTGATTATCATCCAAGGTACAAAGTGACTCTACGACGTTTAGCTTGTGAGAAAAGTTGTCTTCTCATCACAGTACACCGTTGAAATGTTAATAATGGTGGCTTTCAATAGCAACCGATAAAGAGTGATGCAGGAAATGTTGTGATTAATACGCACACATTCACACACACACACACACACACACACACACACACACACACACGTACACACTACGCGCGCGCGCACATGGAGGGAGTAAGAGAGAGAGAAGGGGGAAAGGAGAGAAGCCGAGTAAAGAAGAGTTATTGGCGGCAACATGATGGAGGAAAATGGATAAAGTCTGTGGATTAATGGGAAAAGTGTAAGGAGAGTAAGCAGAACAGAGAGATGGAGAGTAAGCAGAACAGAGAGATGGAGAGAAAGAAAGAAAACGAAATAAAAAAAAATTGCAGTGAAAAGACAGAAAAGACAGAAATAGAAAAAGCAAAACGAAGAGGGGGGAAATAGGAGCGGGGGGGGCAGATAAGAAAGGAGAGTTATAGGTCGCTGGAAGAAGAGAGAACGGATGAAAATGGCATTATGGCGGTAGGTAGAGGAGGATTGGTTGTAAACTAGAGCTGGCACTGTTATCGATCTAAGTCCTATTGGAAGCGGAATCAGCAACAAATGTAAGGATTATTGCCCAACAAACACAGTAAAAAATAAATAAATAAACGAATAAATAAACAACCAAAGATGGCGACTGCCAGAACAGCATCGCCGCCATCACTATCGTTATCATCATCATCATCTTCATCATCACCATCATCACCATCATCACCATCATTGTCGTCGTCATAATTAGGTTGATTATTATAACCAGGATCACCATGATAACCATATGAACATCACATCACGATGGATATTATCATCATCATCATCATATCATCATCATATCATCATCATCACCTTCGTCATCTACAACAACAACAAAAATAACACCATCACCATCACCAACAGCAACAATAGCAGCAACAGCCAAACCAACACCATCCACCACCACCAATAACAACAACAACAACAACAACAGTAACACCGGGGACAACATTAATAGCAACAATAATGAACAGTTATAATATCGTCTTTCTACATGATTGACGAGCTTCGCTGTGGACGAAGTCTTTGAAGTATTACTCCCAACTACGCACATTGTTATATACACAAACGTGGGCATGCGCACACGCATTCATATCAATATATGTATATATAAACATATATATATATATGACGTATATGAATATACATGGCATACATATGTGTGTGTGTGCGTATGTATATACCATATTTACATCTGTGTGTTATATATATATATATGTATATATATATATATATACGCATATATTTATATACATATGTGTATATATCTATATATATGCATATAAATAAATGTGTATAGATATCTATATATATTTAAGTAGGTGAATGAATTATCCTATGTTTATCGTCAGCATGGAAAATTCGTTTAACCGAAACCTGGGTAGCAAATTCACGTCAGAAAACACGGTTGAAGCGACCTGTCAAGGGTAGAAACTCTGGGTTCATGTGTAGAAATTTGTGTGTTGTATATGAATAAATGAAAGAATGGAGTCGAACAAAGATGTTAACAAAATTCCTTTACTCTCGACATATGTTTCGAAGACACCATATTTTCATTCCAAAGGAATAAAGGGTGCATTATGCAATCTTCTCACCAGGAAAGAAAGGGAGCCTCTCTCGACAACAAGACAAACAAAGATTTCGATGATTGCCTACATGGTAAACAAAGCGATACTGAGTGTTTTTTTTTTTAAATCCGTTAGAAGAATTGACGTCAAAAATAGATAGTAGGAGGAAGAGAAGGGATAAAGTAATAATAGGTAGGGAACAGTATATCATTTATATGAGTAGAAAGTGTGATAACAATAGTCACTGTGGTTTGAACAATTAGCTTTACGTCCACCCTACTGCTATAGAGAAATTCTTTCCTATGCCTTCGAACATTCTTTCAATCAACGTACCCTTCCCTCTCCACTTGTTCCCTACCTATTATTCCTTTATACCTTCCCTTCCTACTATCTATCTTTGACGTCTGTCTCTCTCTCTCACACACACAATCACACACACAGACACAAATGCAGTTATACACACACACATACACACACAAAAACACAAGCACACATCCACACATTTCCATACATACAGCAAACATACTGTTCCCTACCTATTATTACTTTATCCCTTCTCTTCCTCCTACTATCTATTTTTGACGTCAATTCTTCTAACGGATTTTTTAAAAAAACTCTCATTATCGCTTTGTTTACGATGTAGGCAATCATCGAAATTTTTGTTTGTCTTGTTGTCGAGAGAGGCTCCCTTTCTTTCCTGATGAGAAGATTGCATAATGCACCCTTTATTCCTTTGGAATGAAAATATGGTGTCTTCGAAACATGTGTCGAGAGTAAAGGAATTTTGTTAACATCATCGTTCGACTCCATTCTTTCAATTATTCATATATCTATATATATATATAAATATCAAAGGTGAGAGCGAGTGCGAGAGCATGTGTATATGTATACACAAGCACACACACACCACACACACACACACACAACACAACACATACATATGTATAGCATGTATATATATATATATATATATATATATATATATATAAATAAAGTATATATATATAGGTATATAGATGCCAGCTCAGCCGAATAGCTGAAAAGTCTCTTTCACAATCTTGAAATTGAGATTTATCCCCACTCGCGCAATATCTTGAGCAAGACAACACAACTTCGTTCGACCTTAGCCTTGTATCTGAAATTGGTTAAACGCAAACTGTGTGGAAAGTACGTTGGATCCACTGTACCTTCAGTATTTTCGCATGACTTACAATTATGTTAAGGCTAATAGTAATAGTTGCACATACACCTAGACAACACATCATGGAAACCAAAGTGATGTGTATATTATAATGATATGCACCTGTATAATATTAAAATGTAAGTGAATGTAGTACATATTATATTTAAGAGATGAGGAATTATGTACATTATTTACATTTGACGGATATTTGCCCTGATCTTGTTTGTTGTTAATACAACGTTTGAGCTAATATACCCTCCATTCTTCATCAGGTGTATTTTTGATTATTATTATTATTATTATTATTATTATTATTATTATTATTATTATCATTATTATATTCATATATCGGCCTGGAATCGAACTCGGAATCTTGGGGTTAGTAGCTCATGTTCTTAACCACTACGCCACGGGCATATGGCAAAGTGGTTAAGAACGTGGGCTACTAACCCCCAAGATTCCGAGTTTGATTCCAGGCAGTGACCTGAATAATAATAATAATATTAATAATAATAATAATAATAATAAATAATGTATGTGTATATATGTTTGTTTATATGTATAGTCATGTATGTAAGTCCGCGCGCACACTTATATAAAAGTTTTCCTTCATGTATAATCATGTATAACAACAAACATCAAATGGAAATATTACTCAATAGCTTTCAATTGAGTAACGTATATATATATATATATTGTATTTGCGAGGAAATGATTAACATTGAATACGAATTTTCGGGAACTAACCTTCATAGGACTAGTAGCTAATTCTAAACGCAGAATAGCCGTAAACACGTAAACACATGCGCGCGCGTGCACACACGCACGCACGCACGCACGCACGCACGCACGCACGCACGCACGCACGCACGCACGCACGCACGCACGCACGCACGCACGCACGCACGCACAGGTCACATATGCTCAAAGCTCACTCTTATGTGTACATTTAATATTTGCTTTATAATCGCAATTTGAACATGATATCCTATAATTATTTACGGACTGCATGAATAAAGAAATATTTAACACTGTAACTAAGTCAACCTACAATATTAATGCTCCAATAATTTGTATAATGCCTTTAAAGCAAACCAAACACAGAAAACACACACAAAAAAAAAACTACCTGACGTTAATAAAACACAGATATAACGGCAGAAGGAAATTCAATTCAGCATATCCTGAGCATTTCTCTCATCAGCTGCCTAATGGATCCCATCGTGATTTCAGCACCCAAGGCAAGAAATCTACTTCCGTGGATGCAAAACAACTACAGAAAAGGAGTAAACAATGTTGGGGAAGATACAAAACTTTTTTTAAATTAATCCGCTCCACAAATCATGAACATATATATTGGGTTGTCCGGAAAATTTGTGCCGATTCTTAAAGGAAAAAAAAAAGTCAATAAATACTTGCCATTACATTTTTAACCAACCAAATATGAACCATTTCGTTGCACAATGCGTCTCCATCTTTCCTTTAACTCGAAGATACCCTCTTCCCAGAATTGAGGTGGTTTCATGGCAAAGAATTCATCAATGTATCTTTTTACGTCATCCAAGGAATTGAAATTTTTACCATTAAGACTATTGTGCAGAGACCTGAATAGGTGAAAATCCGAAGGAGCAATATCTGGTGAATATGGAGGTTGGGGTAACACATCCTTGCCGAGCTGCAGCAATTTTTGTCTGGTTCCCAAAGCATCAACTGCTGAAAATGAACTTTCTTATCTTCCATTTTCAAGGGTTACAGAATTAACACAAGTTATAGGAATATAAATATTCTTCCGCGAAAGGATAGCTTAAACTGTGCTCTAAATGGAGGTGTAGTCAAATCCTATTTCATGAACTCAACCATGTTCTAATATAAGTCGAAAGGTAAGCTACTATAAATCGGCACGAACTTTCCGGACAACCCAATAGAGGCAAACTATACCTTAAAAACATATATAATTCAACTCAAAGATATCATAGACTAATCAACAATATATAAGGATTATATTTTGATTAAGTCATAAATTGAATATACAAAGCGAGTAGAAGAAAATTGAAAATTAACAAATCATATAAAATAATAATAATGTATATTATATTACTTATTAATAATCCTTTCTACTGTAAGCACAAGGCTGGAGTTGGGGAGACGAAGCTAGTCAATTGCATCGACCCCAGTGCTCAATGATACTTATTTTATTGACCTCGAAAGGATGAAAGGCAAAGTCGACCCCGACGTAAAGACGGATGAGATGTTGTTGTTCCTTTTGCCCGGTGTAGTAACCATTCTGCCAAATCGCCTCCTAATACAACTTATCACAAATAATGTACTGCTTTACAATGTAATGTATTGTTTTTGAAAAAAAAATAGGGCCGGCAGTTCGTGTATCGCTATTATATGGTGAACTGTAAACCACAGTCCAAATTATACTGAGCTAGTTATGCCTCTGCTCACTTACCATCAAAATAAAGCAGGAGCTGGAAGTGGAATCCGACTGTGTCTGAAACGGCATCAGGTGTGGCGAGAAAGTAAGCTTAATGTCACAGACAATACTGACATAACATCACTGTTACCCTGTGCTGTCAGCAGAGAATGTCTGTGTGTGTGTGTGTGTGTATATATGTATATATATATATATATATATATATATATATATATATATATATATATATAATATATATATATATATATAGATATATATATATATATATATATATATATCGATAGATAGATAGATAGATAGATAGATAGATAGATAGATTAGATAGATAGATAGATAGATAGATATACATACATATATATACCACGGTCCCTGCTCTATTATCTATCGGTCACTTGTGCGGAGCCGCTAAGTTACGGGGATGTAAACACACCAGCATCGGTTGTCAGGTGATGTTGGGGGAGCCAAACACAGACACACAAACACACCAAACACACACACACACACACACGCACACACACATGCACACAGACACACACACGCACGCACACACACACATTCACACACACACACACACAAACACACACACATATATATATACATATATACACGAAGCTATAGTAGAAGACACTTCCCCAAGTTGTCACGCTCCCTATATATTCATATATATGAAATGACGGCATAATCGATTTTATGCAAATCTGAGAAACCTTTGAACCCAATTTGAACTTAAAGGAAACAACACAGAATGAAATAGATTTATAAATTCATATCAAATAAAAGAATATTCGTCTTCTTACCTTGAACTTCAGAGGCATGCATATGTAATTCCGGGACGATGATGACTCTGATGTCGATATTGATGATTTTGCTGCTGCTGCTGCTGCTGCTGTTGGTGATGATGTTGATGATAATGATCATGCTAATGATGATGATGATGCCGGCGAGAACGATGTTAATAGCGGTAATAGTTTTGATAATTCTGATGATGATGATGATGATGATGATGATGATGATGATGACGACGACGACGACGGCGACAACAACGATGATGATGATGATGATGGTTTGAAGGAAGAGGATCAACATGACGTTGATGATGAACAGAAGTTGAAATAAAAATGCAACACCTCAGAGAATAGGATACGAAACTGGGACTAAATCCCAAAGTTCCGACAACCCCTTTAAAGGACCTTCGTTCATAAACCACCAGAACTATCACAACGGAGTTCTCAACCCACTCACCAAACGCATAATCTGCAACAAAAATACAGAAAAGGCCATGCATATACGATAAGCCTACGGTAATAGTTTGACATATGTAATAAGGAGATTTCAAAAACCTGGATTAACTGATATTATCAATGCAATTATGCGATGAAATCCCTCAGTACTATAGTTTGAATAATTAAACCAATAAGTAAAGGAGATAAGTCCCATAATATTCTTAATCAACGTCACTGGATTCTCTCTGTTTCTGTAGATATTGACTCACGCCAACGCAATGCCAACTGATAGCAATATTCTTCATTAAAGCGGTATCTTGTATCTTTTATTTTTAATTTGTTTCAATCATTAGAATGTTGCCATGCTGGGGCACCGCCTTGAAAGGTTTAGTCGGACAAATTGACATTTTTGTGGGGGGTTTTGTGTGTGTGTGTTCCGTCGGTCTCGTTCGTCGATGAACTAAGTTACGGAACGTAAACAGTACACCAATCCGATTGTCAAGGCAGTATTGGGGGACAAACAAACACACACACACACACACACACATACACACACACACATGTAGTTACACATTGCTGTTGGCGATTTCTCTTCGTTTTTTTCTTACCCCCTTTCCGACGAAGAGCAATGTTCGAAACGCCAAACTCACTCTTCGCCGAGCGTGAAGCTAGTACATTCCTTGTGCACGTCCGTCCTTCTGTTGTCCATTCGTCTTGTTATTCATTTATTTGATTTTATTAATAAAATTGAATAAAGACAAAGATTCTTCTCGAGTCACGTAGACTCCTAGAGTCGGTTTTCTGGATTGCGTGGCACATATATTCCACCCCACACCTGGACAGGACACCGGTCCGTCGTAGGGTTATTCAACCTTCCTTTTTTGTAGTTGAGTGCGCTGGAGCAGCGTGAAATTAAGTGTTTCGCCCAAGAACACAACGCGCCACCCAGTGCACGATTTGAAATCACAATCATTCGATCATGAGTCCGACATCCAAAACACTAAGCCGCACATCATGCTCTAGTTTCACTTGTACGTCATTTTATCGATGACGAAAGGCTCAACGGCAATTATAGCCGCGGCAGGATTTAAACTCAGAACGTAAAGAGTCGAAAATATAACACTTAAGCATTTTGTCCGACGCACTAACGATTCTTCCAGCTCGGCACTTAAGAGAGAGATATCCTTTAATAAATCCTTAATATGTCCATTGATGTTACTGATTGATTTTAAATCTACTGCAGTGATTTTAATTTCAAAAAAATTCGATTGGCCTATATTATTGGCAGAAACGTTAGCACGCCGGGCGAAATGCTTAGCAGTATTTCGTCTGCCGCTACGTTCTGAGTTCAAATTCCGCCGAGGTCGACTTTACCTTCCATCCTTTCGGGGTCGATTAAATAAGTACCAGTTACGCACTGGGGTCGATATAATCGACTTAATCCGATTGTCTTTCCTTGTTTGTCCTCTCTGTGTTTAGCCCCTTGTGGGTAGTAAAGAAATGGGTATTTCGTCTGTCTTTACGTTCTGATTTCAAATTCCGCCGAGGTCGACTTTGCTTTTCATCCTTTCGGAGACGATAAATTAAGTACCAGTAGCGTACTGAGGTCGATCCAATCGACTTCCCCCCTTCCCAAAAATTTCGGGCCTTGTGCCTAGAGTAGTAAAGATTATTTTCATGGGTAATTTCAGATAATCGAAGTTCTTCAATATAATGTAGTTAGTATATTGTATTTAGAGGTTATTGTAAGTGTATTAAGTATACCATACCACCTAGAAGCTTATATTCTGGATTATTTGAATAAAGAATCCCTAGCTTAAGTGAATGAGAATATATAGGGATGATGGGCTTATTGGTATCTGTAATAGAAACAGTCTTGAGTTAAATATTCTAAGGAAGAATCTTATTGATACGAACTTAAGTGATGTCCACGTCTTAGATGTCATTTTAAGTGTAGAAACTAGCAGTTTTATATCCTTCCGAAATTCTAATGAAATCGCAACCACCTGTCTAGAAATTTCTAGAATATAGTTTATAGTTTAGATGAATATAATACTTTATTTTCAATATAGCTTCACCTTAGCAACAACGATGCCCTGAAAGGAAGTTGGTTCTCAGAACAGATTCATAGTGTGAGCACTGAAAATAATCTGAGGAGATCTCACAGAAATAGGATCAGAAAGGTCATCTGATCCAGACATTCAGTTCGACTACAATAAAAAGCAGGGTGGCAGTATTACAGAATATTCAAAAGAAACAATGTGAAGGTTAGCTAGAACTTCCTCTCGTCAGTAACATAGGGTAAAAAGATTCCGAATCCAATCAAAATTAGTAAAATCTCAGCAACTGCCTGCCTAACAGAAGACCTAAAATGAGCTTTTCAAATGAAACACCTTGGAATATTGTTCTACATCGAGTTATAGCCATTTTATTGTTATTTTAAATATCTGAAAATAGTTTTACTTCATGATTTTTCATATATTATATAATGTATGTTGCATGTTCACTCATGGGAATAATACAAGAAACAAACTTTAAAAATAACATCAAGACTTCATTCCTCACTTAAATAGTTCAGGGGACAAAATGAACGCATTACGAATTCCGGTGGTTGTATAGTTCATCCATCGATTCGATAATTCAGCTTGGTCTGTCGTTGGTTATATGTGCTCCGTTATATTAATTTTGTTCAGCTGAATAACGGCAAGAAAATAACATGACTCGCCTTCATGATAATCGCTCACCCCTCCGCTCATAGATGATTTGTTAGATCTGTCTATAGAAGGAGGGTACGCTCCAGCCCGCATTCAGATTAGTGTTTGAAGATGTATTACGCGCAACGTGACTGGATCTTCGATCCATATCCCGCGCAGTACTCGTCCAATCAAAGAACAGGACTCAATCAATGTTTCAAGCTCACGTGTTAGGTAAGACAGCCAACCATTACAGCTTAATGCGATGAGCCTATAAAAGGCTGATCGCCTTCGATGTGCAATAATAGAAATTGATCTCATTACACAGTGATTGACTATTTGGAAACAGTGGCTTATGTCACTCAAATCATGTCCTATAGTCTTTCAAACAACACTCGATAATCAATGATGATGCGCCTACAAATAGTAACCAAATCACGATCAAATCTCACCTTACTTTCGTTAAAAGTGATTTTAGTCTGAAAAAGTTATGCGTAACTTGCAGATTGTAATAATTTTCTGTTCTATCATGGGAGCAAACAACAATAACAACAACAACCGGCAGTTTGAAAGAGTAATACTATATTACCTGATCAACACGGTTTATGGAGCGGTATATCATTGTTGCTTGAAAGTATTTCATTGGGTTTCTCTAAACCATAGAGACAGGAAATTGTTGAAAAGACAGACGTGTGGAGTTAATTATTGCATAACTATTTTCTTATTAAACAACTGAGTCGTAACGCTTTAGTGCTTACTACACAATAACATTTTCTACTTTAGAATATTTCCTGAGCTATAATATCTTCTGTCCCATAATACTGGCTGCACAATAGTACTTTCTGCATCATAATACTTTCTCTGCAATAGTATTTTTTGTGCTATAATGCTACCTAGTCTATTGTTAAAAATAGTGGATCTTTTCGGTTTGAACGGCAGTTTTTCTAGCGGTGTCATATGAAATTGTCACCCATAATTATGACCCTAGTATCGATCTATTGCATTTCAATCTGTTTTAGAGTTAGGGCTAGTTAGGGTTAGGGTTAGGGTTAGGGGTGGGGGGAAGGGTGTCTTTTTTTGTTCACAAATGTAAATAAACCCAATCTGTTTCTTAAACGAGGGACATATTCATACGGCACAGAATGTTTTTTTTACCTCAATGGACGTCAGTGATTGGTTGAAATTGCAGAAATTGAAGAAAAAAAAAATATCTTACAAACTATAGAAATTTCTCTATAAAGCCAAAAGAAAAAGATGTTTTGTAAACACATTCTACCAGTATACGAAGTTTAAAATTTTTTAGTTACCTAGAAATTATGTTAAAACCTGCCGTTCAAACCGAAAAGATCCAAAATAGTAAGTAGGGTACAACCTTCCAGGTTATACCCTAGCATGGTCGCAGTCCAATGATTGAAGGAAGTAAAATGTAAAAGATAAAAGATCCCCCGCTGTTAATCACAATGAAATACGAGACAATCACTGCAAAACACACAAGTAAACACATAACAAGCACACGTGTACATGTAAACTCACACACATACAAGGAAATGAAATTGAGAACAATCGCTACCTGATATACTTGATAGAAAGAAAAAAACAACAAAACACCGAAAACTTGAAGTTGGTAACTGTTACAAGCACAAGGCTTGACATTTTGGCGGAGAGAGAGTTAGTCGATTTCAACGACTCAAGTATTTGAGTGGTAATTTATTTATCGACCCTGAAAGGATGAAATACAAAGTCGAACTCGAAGCAACAATGACTCGAAGCAACCTAAGGCTTAGTATTGTGTTCGGCAGGTTAAAATTTCTGCCAGCTCGTCGCTTTGAACTTGTTAATTGTACATAGTTCGTTGGTGTAAAGAATTTAATGAACTTCCTCTCTCGTCTTATAGGAGTTAAAGCCAAATTTCTATATTTGTAAGTCATTAATAAGTTATTAAAAGGTGCCAAAAACAAAAGAAACAATTAAAAAAAAAAGAACTAACAAGTGAATTAATAAAATATCATCAGCGACTACAACAACAACAAGAACGGCAACGAAGAAAAAAAACCAAATACTTCATTAGTTTTACAGACTTAAAAGGAAATGTTCATAATAGTGTTGGATGTATCTACTATTCAACCTAGCACCACATCCATCTTATCCACCCACACCCTCCGCCCTCAACATCACCACTATCCACCTTCATCATTTCAATGAACCAAGCACCATCTTGCCCCCACCGTCGTCTCGCAGCATCTCGGTTTCTCTTTCAATTCTACACACACACACACATATCTATCTATCTTTCTATATATCTATATACGTACACATAGATAATACTCACGAACACATTTCAAAGATTAGCGATTCGATTAATCTTCATGTAATATTCTTTCTCTTTCTCCCTTCTTTCTCTCATCTATCTCCCTGATTACATTCATTTTATTTCTTTCTCTGACTTACTCTCTCCTTCTCTCTGACTCTCTCTCTCTCTCTCTCTCTCTCTCTCTCTCTCTCTCTTTGGTTTTCTATCTATTTGTGTCCACGTCTCAATACTTTCCTCTTTTTCACGCTCTTCTTTTCTCATTATGTGAGATTCATTTAACTTAACAAGCAAAATGTATGCCAGACACAATGCAACACGAAATATTTTCTTATTTACGTGTTCGTCTCTGATAAAAACTATCCACTTAGATCTTGTAGCGTGTATTGCAATGTAGGTTCAAACCTAGTTTAAAATCTAAAGTTTACGATCACTTCCTCTCTAATCATTAATGAATGACATCGATATCATGCACATCAAGACATGTTTAACCTTTTACAAACTAGTTTCAGGATCACTAAGAGTTTTATGTGTATAAATTCAAACAGGCATACACACGCACACACGCGCACACACGCACGCACACACATACACACTCACACACACACATTCACAGTGTAACCGTCTCTAAAGTGAGGGATCTTTTCGGTTTCAACATAATTTCTAGGTAACTAAAAAAATTTAAACTTCGTATACTGGTAGAATGTGTTTATAAAACATCTTTTTCTCTTGGCCTTATTGAGAAAATTCTATAGTTTGTAAGATATTTGTTGTTTTTTTCCTTCAATTTCTGCAATTTTAACCAATCACTGACGTCTATTGAGGTAAATAACATTCTGTGCCGTATGAATATGTCCCTCGTTTAAGAAACAGATTGGGTTTATTTACATTTGTGAAGAGAAAAAGATACCCTTCCTCCTAACCCCTAACCCTAACTAACCCTAACCCTAAAACAGATTGAAATGCAATAGATCGATACTAGGGTCATAATTATGGGTGGCAATTTCATATGACACCGCTAGAAAAAACTGCCGTTCAAACCGAAAAGATCCAAAGTGAGTATTATTTGGTAATAAACAGTATCCTTTCGTCATTGGTTTCAGCCACCAATGAAGTCTTGAGCAGAGGTAGATACCCTTACTGCCTTTTCACCCTAAGTGCAGTGGGACATCGCGAATATAACAGTTAGGAGAGGGAACTGCTACAGCAGTCAGCTTGTGCCTAATATTCAGTTAAGTAAACTAAAGCAACATGTACAATGCTCTTTCATTTAGGTTCCATCGTTTTGACTATGTCGTTTTGCCATTGTCTTGAAAGTCTCCCATATGGCTTCTTCTGATCTCTTGTATACAACTTGGCAACACTATTGGTCCATTTCTTGTCTGCAAATGGACCCATATTGCAGCTCTACGAAGTTATTGCATTTGGTATTCGGCGGACAAATCGTTCGTTCTACTTCGTTTTTAAATTATCTAATTTCGCATATGTTCCGCAATAATGTTCCTGGAACTCAGCTTTTCATGGCTCTCTGTGTCGGATCTAGTTTCATCATAGTAGTCCACATCTCACTTGCATATAAAGCAGAAGTAGGACAAGTCTATTGAAGATATTAGCACACAGTGTCATGTCCAGCTGCAATTTGAACACAACTTTAATTAAAGCAACGCTTTCCACTCTTCAGTTAATCTGCCCGGGATTTCAACATTCACATCTCGATTTATACTTACTGTCTGTCCCATGTAGATGTTCTTCACCTCCTCAATTTCATCACTTCCAACCACAATACGGCTTTGTGTTATGTTTACATTTTCTTTTTATGTGATTTATCTTGAGGTGTTCTATAAAACTCTGTGTCCAGCCCTATCAACATTTTCTGCAGTTGATCTGAGGTTTTCTGCCATGAGCACAATGTTGTCTACAAATCGGAGATGTGTTATATCACGCCATTATCCATGGGTGTTCTTTGTTTTTCAGTTTTTGCCGAAACATTCATATCCAGTTGGAAACTGATCTCTACTGCAGCACATGGCTTACGCTCCCTATTCCATACAATATCAAGCACATTGTGCTTACACCAGGTTGCTCTTTTGTTTTATTTTCTTCTTGGAAGGTCCTAATGTGCAAGTTGCGAATTTCTCTAAGTGTCTAGCCTATTAACATGTATGTTGAAACTAGCACTGGTACTGTGAAAGCCTTATGGGATATACGAGGTGGTATCAAAAGGTTCCCGGGCTAGTTATGCTTAATTAAAAAAATAACTTACCTAATTTTTAATATAATCTCCTTCGAAATAGTCATCTTGCGCAAGAATACACTGGCTGGCTCCAGCGTTCCTGCCACTTTTGGAATCCGGCCTGGAAGTCGTTTCCCGTAAGCAAGTCGAGAACTTCCTGTGATTCGCTCTTGATTTTGACAATGGTGTTAAAACAGCGACCTTTGAGCTGCAGTTTAATCTTGGAGATGAGATGGAAAACCACGGATGCTGAACTTTGTGAATAGAGCGGGTGCGGAAGCGATACCATGTTGCTTTTGGCGAGAAACTCACGAGTGAAGAGAGTTCGTGATATGGTGCATTGTCACCATGAAGAATCCAACTCCACAGATCCGGTCGCTTTCGCCGAATGTCCTTCCTCAAACGCTTCAAAACGTCGCAATAGAATTTGCGATTGGCGATCTAGCCCCGAGGGACAAATTCTCGATGCACAATCTTGCGGATGCCAAAAACAACGAATAATTTGTTCTTGAATGAGCTGCGGCTCTATGGTGCGCCTGTGCCACTTGAAATATTGCGTGTATGGCCTATTGTCTCGTCGCCCTAAGCTTGCCGAAGCATGCTCAATGTCTCTGTTGTAGACTTCCCAAGTTTAACGCAGCATTTCACTCACGCTGGTCCTTTTTTTCTAACTTCCTGTCCATGACAAAAATCGCAGACTACAACATACACGTGATCACAAGACACAAAATTTTCAACTTGCGAAGTAAACACTGCACACTGCATCACGAAGGTCACCGCTAGCTCTCACAGCGCACGCAAACGTGTGCTGCCATCTGCTAGTGTGCTACAGGACTAGTCCTGAAACGCTTTGACATCACCTCGTAGTTTTATTGAATGCAGACTGCTCTGGCTTTCATTCTATCCGAAGTCTAGTAACGTTTCGCATAGCCTTAGAGTAAGCAATATTCTCATTGATTCTGAAGTATTCACAACATTCATTACCGAAGAAAGAATAGATGAACAAGTCATCCGTATCTATGTTTCGTGTCTGGTCGACAATCCTCGTTTGAAATTAGCAAATATGAATTCTTGTTTTAACAGAACTCTGTTCCTATTGTCTCACAGAAATGTACTCAGTTCTTGGTGCCGTTCATATCACTTGAATACAGACATAGGAAATTAAGAAAATGAGTGC
>NC_043002.1:91529180-91546680 GCF_006345805.1 Octopus sinensis
CATAACGTACGGCTCTCTGTCATTTTTTTTCCATTTTTTTTTTTTTTGTATTTTTTCCTTTTTTGGAAAAAGATATTTTGCCACGGAAGCTGGAAATTTTTACTTTTTCTTTGTATTCACAGATATTAAATGTTTACCAAACATCCCTCTTCTTCTCCTCTTCCTTCCTTTCTTTCTTTCTTTCTTTCTTTCTTCCCTTCCTCCTCATTCTTTTTCCTTCTTCTTTCTTCTTCTTCTTCTTCTTTCTTCTTCTTCTTCATCATCTTCTTCTTCATTCTCTTCTTCTTCTTTTCTTCTTCTTCTTCTTCTTCTTCTTCTTCTTCTTCTTCTTCTTCTTCTTCTTCTTCTTCTTCTTTACGTTCGAAGTTCACACCACATCCAGGTCAACTTTAACTTTTTAACTTCCATCCTAGTCAAGTATTGGATAGAATATATATATATATATATAGAAAGAGTGAGTGAGTGAGAGCAAGTAGCATGGTATGTAACAGGGTAGTCTATACTAAGCTATGATGAAGACAGAAAACAACCAGTCTATGAATCTTAGTCCCCCCCCACCACCAACTTAGCGACTCATTGCCTGTCATGAAGCCTACCCTGAGCACACATCCTTCAACTCGCGTGTTAACTGTCTCTGTATCTCGCTTTTACTGTTTAGCTATTAGCAACAGAAGTGATATCAGTATCGAAAATCTATCGGAATATCCTACTCAACGTGAATACTGTAAGGGCGCCATATTGCTGCAATATTCGTCCCAAGAAAGCATCTCAGATAGACGTGTCTTTTATCCTTTATCTTTTACTGTCTCAGTTATTTGACTGCGGCCATGCTGGGGTACCGTCTTGAAATGTTTCAGTCGAACAAATTGACTCCAGGACTTATTTTTTTTAAAAAGCTTTGTACTTATTTTTTTGCCGAACTGCTAAGTTACGTGGACGCAAACCCACTAACACTGGTTGTCAAGTGGTGGTGGGAGACAAACAGACACAAAGACACACGCACAGATATCTACACACACAAACACACACACAGATGTATGTATGTATAAATACGACGGACTTCTTTCAGTTTTCATCTACAAAATTCATTCACGAACCATGTGGTTAGGTAGCAAGCGTCTTATCTTACAGCCACGACTGCGAATATAGTAATAAAAATCACAGAAGTATCACTAGCAGACGAAAAATATCCATCACCCGCGGTGGAACTATTATATCACGTTATTTCTGCGTATTTGTGCTTCATCAGCAGTAGGTAGCAAAACTTCACCTCAAATGATATTTAGAAAAATAGTGATTAATCAGACACTGGTATCGTAAATGGCTAGTAGGCTGTGTAAAAATAAGTTAACGATGAATATAATATTAGTACCGAGTGGCGATTTGTATATCTACGCAACGTGTATAAACTGTAAGAATTCTATACTTCTACTTTAGAATCTTTTCGGTTTGAACGGCAGTTTTTAACATAATTTCTAGGTAACTAAAAAATTTAAACGTGTACTGGTAGAATGTGTTTATAAAACATCTTTTTCTCTTGGCTTTATTGAGAAAATTCTATGGTTTGTAAGATATTTGTTGGGTTTTTCTTCAATTTCTACAATTTCAACCAATCACTGACGTCCATTGAGGTAAAAAACATTCTGTGCCGTATGAATATGTCCCTCGTTTAAGAAACAGATTGGGTTTATTTACATTTGTGAAGAAAAAAGATACCCTTCCCCCACCCCAAACCGTAACCCTAACTAACCCTAACCAACTCTAACGCTAAAACAGATTGAAATGCAATAGGTCGATACTAGGGTCATAATTATGGGTGACAATTTCATATGACACCGCTAGAAAAAACTGCCGTTCAAACCGAAAAGATCCCTACTTTAATCGTCATGAAAAAGCATCTTGCATGTCTGCTGCCGATACTTCTGTGCCTTTTAGCACTATACATCTGTACGTTTTGCTTTCTCCAGTAGAATACCACAGTATTGTGGCGTTCTCACAGTACATCCACCTTAAGTAGGATATGCAGCTTACTATTCACTTTTACACATTTCTCCCTTCTCTCTCTCTGAACAATTTGTAAAATATGGTTGATGAACTCAACCAACCAACCAGCCAAACGACATTTATATCGGCTCTTATTAAATAGAGAAATGCAAACATATATACATACATACTTTGTTTTTTGTTGAACTATTTATTGTCAAATCTAAACTCTCGTCTAGGTTAATTATTTATCTCGTAACCTACGCTAAATTGTATTCTATAACTATAAAATCGGTCTCATAATATATAATAATTTCGAATAATATAAAATCGCAATCTAAATCAGAAGGAAATAAATTTTATATTTATTTGAAGGAAAAAATATGTGATTATGACTGACAAAATCGCTAACGTGTATATTATAACAAATAATAAAAAAAATGGCAGTATTTTGTTTCATCGTTGGACCCCCTTTTATCAACTAATATGTATATTTTTGTGTGAAAGTGTAATTGTGTGCGTGTAGACACAGAACATACTACTGTGTAGTATGTTCTGTGTCTGTGTCTGCAAGTGTCTATACGTCTGTGTATGTTGTGTAAACAGTGAAATTTGTATACAGTTGTACGATCAAAAGGAAATGCCGAATTGAAAACCAGCTACAAAGAAAGGGAGAGAAAGAGAGAATAAAACAGAGTAAGAGGGAGAGGTGTAGATATACAAACAGTGAGGGGGCAGACAGATAAACAAACACGAGAGGAAAGAAAATGAGACAGAGTGAAGGAGAGTGAGAGAACGAAGGTGAGAGAAGAGGAGAGGTAGAAAACGAGGGAGCGAGAGAGAGAGAGAAAGGGGGAGTAAGAGATAGAAACAAGGATTGAAAGAGTAGACGCTAACGAATGAATTATTAAAATATGCTGTATTTGCTTATTTTCCCACTTGACGACAGGTAACCAATAAACAAACTTAATTTCACTAAAACTAAAACATGAATGTAGGTGAAATTGATTTGCTTACGGATTTTAGAATTATTTTACAACATTCATACAGACCTGCATATACACACAAATATATACTACATACATACATACACAGAAATATAAACATACACACGTTTGTACCTGTAATGAATATGTGACTCTATCTATCTATCTATCTATCTATCTATCTATCTATCTATGTGTGTGTATGTATGTGTATGGTTTTGTGTGCCTCCTCGAATGTGTGTGCGTCTGTCTGTCTGTCTGTCTGTCTCTGTCTGTCTGTCTCTCTCTCTCTCTCTCTACATACACACGGTCATATGTATGTATATATATGTAAATGTATATACAAACGTGTGTGTGTGTGTGTGTGTGATTTTTATATAAATTTGTTACAAGAAATATACGATTTGTTTCGTCATGAGTACAAGCTCTCGTCGACGCTTGCCGTGAAGAACTCGTACTAAGAGCTAATTAAATCCTACGTTTATTGTAACCGAGATTCTATAAACGATTTTATTATTTTTCTCTATAGCATATTGAATTCTCTAATCTGGTGTGGTGTTATACTCGCCAAAAAGAACAAGTCAATAATTATATATGCAAGGAATCAGCTATATTTCTCTAGTTCATTAACAACTGATCAATCAAGCCATCTATCTACTTATCTATCTATCTATCTATCTGTCTGTCTGTCTGTCTGTCTGTCTGTCTGTCTGTCTGTCTGTCGTCTGTCTGTCTGTCTATCTATCTATCTATCTATATCTATCTATCTGTCTGTCTGTCTGTCTGTCTGTCTGTCTGTCTGTCTGTCTGTCTGTCTGTCTGTCTGTCTATCTATCTATCTATCTATCTATTTATCTATCTATCTATCTATCTAAAATTATACAAATATTATACATATAGGCGCAGGCATGGCTGTGTGGTAAGAAGATTGCTTCCCAAGCACATGATTCCGGGTTCAGTCCCACTGAGTGGAATCTTGAGCAAGTGTCTTCTACTATAGCCTCGAGCCAACAGCAGCCTTGTGAATGGATTTGGTGGACGGAAAGTGAAAGAAGAACGTCGTATATATGTAAATATATATATACTAGCAGTATCGCCCGGCGTTGCTCGGGTTTATAAGGGAAATAACTATATAAGCATTTTTAGAGATGTAAAGTATAATAGCCATCTCAATATGGCTAACCACAAAGGGGAGGGGTGTTACTGTAGCTTTTTACGTTCTGAGATTTTTAGAGAGTTATTTCCCTTATATATGCCAAAAATTGATGGTAAATTTTTTTTTTTAATCGTAGACTCATCGTAGACGCGCGCTAATACCCAGAAGGGCTCGATATGAATCACGACCATAAGATACCCGGTTTTGGTTAAACTGCACCGCAAAATGTGGGAGTAGTTAGGAATCTAAATCGTAGGAGACAGACAGCACACATCCTCACTTTTATATATAAAGATATATATATATATATATATATATATATATATATATATATATATATATATGTATATATATGTATATATATTATATATATATATTATATATATATATATATATATATATATGTATATATATGTATATATATATATATATAATATATATATATATAATATATGTATATATACAGTATTTGGGGACACTCCTGTTGCCAGTTAAGCCAATAAAAACACACGCACTATATGTTTGGTGTTCACTTGCTTCAGCTTTGAACGCGAAATACAATTAATATAATATAAATTAAAGCTGAAGCCAGTGAACACCAAATATGGGGTGCCTGTGTTTTTATTGGCTAAACTGGCAACATGACCATCGCCAAATATAACAATATCTGTTTCAACACATGAATTCACGCCAAGAATCTTGCAAAACGAACATATATATATATATTATATATATATATATATATATATATATATATATATTAATATATATATATATATGCACTAGCTTAAGTTGACCCGCTCTACGCGCGGGTGAGTGTGTGGTTGTGACGTTCTGTTGCTTCCTTTCTGTTTCTTATCGCCACATTCTCGCTCTTTGTTTCTCTCTCCTTTCTCACTTTCCCACTCTCTTACTCTTCCTTTCTCTCGGACTCTCCTTCGCTTTCTCTTACTCTTTATCTTGCTCTATCTCTCTCTCTCTGCCATTTATAAAAATTAGATTTCCGCGTTTAAATTACAAATCCGCTTCCACTTTACCATTTTGAAAATTTAATTGAAATCGGGCAAAAGGTGTCCGATCTAGACCCCACCCCCCAAGTGTCCCCCAAAATCAATAAAATCCTAGTTTTCAAGTTACTCACTCCTGTAAATTTTAATCCCCTTCCATCCCCATTTAGACCCCTTTTTACATAAAAATCCAATTTGTATCAACGTTCACCTTCATTTTATAGATTAAATAGATATACCGGGCCTTGCTCGAGATTAAAATAGTTTATTATTGTTTTACTTGTTTTGTGATTTGAACAATGTTATTTTGATTTTAGAAATATCCTACAATACTTGAAAGTGAACTAAGGCAGCAAGCTAGCAGAATTGGTAGCGCATCAGGCAAAATGCTTAGCTGCATTTCGTCCGCCTTTACGCTCTGAGTTCAATTTCTGCCGAGATCGACTTTGCTTGTCGTCCTTCCGGTATCGACAAAATAAATACCATTTGACCACTTGAGTCAGCCCCCTCTCAGAAATTGTTGGCCTTATGCAAAAAGTTGAAACCAACATTTGAAAGTGAATTAAGTATATATTTTTTTGTTTTGTTTTTTATTTTAGAAAAGAGGAACGCAAAACTTCGGCACACAATATTCTATTGACTTAACAGTGAAGATTTGAAATTGAAATGCAATATTTACCGTCAGTACAAAGAGAAAATTTTGGAAAGCCAAACGAAAACCTTTAGCAATAATAAATTAATTCACTAACTATACTGCTTTGTGAGATATTTCCAAATGTTTGTGTTAGTTAGAGAATATTGCTGGTAATTCCCACTACCGTAACATCAACAGAGAAATCTTTTAGCAAACTCAAACACATCAAAAACATTTTAAGGTCTACTTGAAACCAAATTAATTGATTCAGCAAGACTCAGTTTTGAATCAGTAATTGATTTCGATAAAATTATTAGATATTTTACAGATAAAAAAATGCCAGAAGACCTAATTTCATTAGCTGATTAGGTTTCTCGTTGGTTTGTGTAACATATATTGCTATCTGGTCATTCTGGTGCATAGGAATAAATCATTTTAAAATTTCACCTGTCTTTATATTTAGATAGTTTGACCTAAATCATCAGGTTCATATATACTTTCATACTCAAAGAGACAATTTGTTCATTATATATTAGTATAACCATATTTTCCTATCGTGAAGAAAAATTTGCGTCCTCAAAAATTTCATGATTTACAATTTCCCTTTATTGTATAGACTTAACTGAGCATTCAGCATTGAAGTATTTAACGTCTATTTGGGTTTTAAATCCTCAATTTTGAGAGGCGCCGAGAAGGAGTCGTCGTATACAGTCGTGTTCAGCCTTGTGATATTTCTGCCGGAAGCGCTGCTCACATCTTATTTCAAATAAAATATATTTTAATCGCGTAACACAAGAGGGTAGATATAAAACATGATATCTCGTAGTGTGTAGAGATCGTCAATAATATTGCTGACATTGAACACCTGATTTTTAAAAAATTTTATGAAGAGATTTCTGTAATCGGATCTTTTCGGTTTGAACGGCAGTTTTTTCTAGCGGTGTCATATGAAATTGTCACCCATAATTATGACCCTAGTATCGATCTATTGCATTTCAATGTTTTAGGGTTAGGGTTAGTTAGGGTTATGGTTAGGGGGAAGGGTATCTTCTCTTCTTCACAAATGTAAATAAACCCAATCTTAAACGAGGAACATATTCATACGGCACAGAATGTTTTCACCTCAATAGACGGTCATTGATTGGTTGAAATTGCAGAAATTGAAGAAAAAACCCACAAATATCTTACAAACTATAGAATTTTCTCAATAAAGCCAAGAGAAAAATATGTTTTATTATAAACACATTCTACCAGTATACGAAGTTTAAAATTTTTTAGTTACCTAGAAATTATGTTAAAAACTGCCGTTCAAACCGAAAAGATCCCTGAAATCATTAAGAAAGGTGCAACTGTGTGGTAAGAAATTTGCATTCCAGCCAGATGGTTCCGGGTTCAGCCTCACTGAGTGGCACCTTGGGCAAGTGTCTTCTATAGCCTCGGGTCGACCAAAATCTTGTGAGTGGATTTCATAGATGGAAACTGAAAGGTGTCTATCGTAAGTGTATACATGAGTGTGTGTGTGTGTGTGTGTGTGTGTGTGTGCGTGTGTGTATATACATATAAATATGTATGTATTGTATGTTTAAATAGAGCGACCGAGAGAGAGAGAGAGAAATCTGTGTTTGACCCCCCACCCACACCGCTTAACAACCAGTGTTGGTGTTTTTACATCCCCATACATAGCGTTTCGGCCAAAGAGTCAATAGAATATGTACCCGGCGGCGAGCTGGCAGAATCGTTAGCACGCCGGGCGAAATGCTTAGTGATATTTCGTCTGTCGTTACGTTGTGAGTTCAAATTCCGCTGAGGTCGACTTTGCATTTCATCCTTTCCAGGTCGAAAAATAAAGTACCAGTTACGCACTGAGGTCGATGTAATCGACTTAATCCCTTTGTCCTTGTTTGTCCCCTCTCTGCATAGCCCCTTGTGGGCAGTAAAGAAATACGTATTTCGTCTGTCTTTCCGTTCTGAGTTCAAATTCCGCCGAGGTCGACTTTGCCTTTCATTCTTTTGAGGTTGATAAACAAAGTACCAGTTACGCACTGGGGTCGATGTAATCGACTTAATCCGTTTTTCTGTCCTTGTTTGTCCCCTCTATGTTTAGCCTCCTGTGGGCAAAAAAGAAATAAGAATATGTATCCGGCTTAAAAAATATACCGAATGGAATTGGTGGAGAGATTCTTTCGACTACAATTCTTCAAGGCGATGCTCCAGCATAGCCGCAGTTTAATGGCTGAAGTAAGTAAAAACATAAATGATAAAAGTTATGGAAGAATGATGCAACAAAGATATTGCGTTGCCCTTTTAACACATTTAGTTCAACATTATTGTGGTTAGTGGTCAAATTTACTCTTCCCTCTCTCACTATTTCTCTCTCTCTCTCTCTCTCTCTATCTATCTATCTATCTTTCCACACATATACACACATATATGCATATAAACACATGCATCTTTGTGTGTGTGTGTGTGTGTGTGTATGTGCGTGTGTATGGGTTGTGTGTGTACAGAGAAATAGACTGACTGACAAAGAAGGATGAAAAGAAAATAAAACTACTTTTGGAGAATACGTTACAGGTTAATTCAAGAACATTATCCCTCTACAGGTATTTCGTAGTGACTTTGACGAAGATAATTAATTTTGCTTGTGTCAATTTATCTACCCGCATAGCACACCTACCCGAACCTTGAGGGTAATGTACCGGGTAATGACTAGCCTCTAAAAACATCAGGAACCCTGGTGATAGGTACTTTCCCTTTGATGTTACGTATGTTTATCTCAGGATTAGGAACCAATTTAACTGTACATATGGTGGAAAGCAATGTCAACCTTCAGATCATTTGAAATTGTTACAGAATAATTAAAGGGTACAAGTTGATGCAGATTGCAACTATAAATATATATATGAGTGTGTGTACGTGTGTGTGTGTGTGTGTGAGAGAGAGAGAGTGTGTATGTGTGTGTGTGTGCTTGTGTCTATACACACACGAATATATATATATGTATATATATATGGATCTATATCTATCTATACATACATATATATATGTATATATGTGTGTGTGTGTCTCTGTGTATCTGTGTGTATGTATATATATTTATATGTATGTATGTATGTATTTATGTATGTATGTATGTATAAATATATAGGGAGAGTTTACGAAAAAAAACAAAAGACGAAGACAGGTGGTGTACAAAACAAACAGATGTATTAGTATAACGCTCAGGAATAGAAAAAGTCTTTTACGTTTCGAGTCTACGCTCTTCTACAGAAAGGGACACAGAAAAAACAAGGAGAGAAAAGATGTGTGTAGTGGCTAACGGTCTATCATGGCGACTGTATGTATAAATATACATACATCTATACTATAATGGAGAAAGCTGCTTATTAATTAGGTATGTAACAATTGCTAAAAGTACTAAAAGAAAGCAATTGTTAAAAAGCTTGACTGTCTGCAAATATTTTGATTAATTCACGTTTTAAGAAATTTCCTATAATTTCGATTTCTCAAGTTATTCATTGCATTCACTGCGGAATATTCGATTTTCATTTGCAAAGTCTCTCACTTTTTCTTTTAAATTTTAATTCACTATTTGGAAAACCGACTGTTCATTGTATTAATGTATACGTAACGTAAACAAAAAACATAATTGAATAATTTTTTTTAATACCCATATAAATTTTGAACGCGGGATAACTGCGAGAAGAGCCTATTAGAAGATGAGGAGAAAAAAAGTTACCGACAATTAGTCGAAACTTGCACCTTATTCACAGTTTCCAAACAGTCTATGCTGCTAAGACAATATATACACAAATGTTGCAAGAGTGATTTCAACAATAACACACACACACACACCAATACACACTCGTGCACACGCACAGATATATGTTTCTTTATTGCCCACAAGGGGCTAAACATAGAGGGGACAAACAAGGACGGACAAACGAATTAAGTTGATTACATCGACCCCAGTGTGTAACTGGTACTTAATTTATCGACCTCGAAAGGATGAAAGGCAAAGTCGACCTCAGCGGTATTTGAACTCAGAACGTAACGGCAGACGAAATACGTATTTCTTTATTACCCACAAGGGGCTAAACACAGAGAGGACAAACAAGGACAGACAAACTGATTAAGTCGATTATATCGACCCCAATGCATAACTGGTACTTAATTTATCGACCCCGAAAGGATGAAAGGCAAAGTCGACCTCGGCGGAATTTGAACTCACAACGTAACGACAGACGAAATACTGCTAAGCATTTCACCCGGCGTGCTAACGGTTCAGTCAGCTCACCGCCTTTTACACACGCATAGATATACATACAAATGCCAGGTAATGAATGTGTGCTCACTGACAAAACTTCGTGCTGCATCATCTTTGTGAAATTTTTTTAGAGAACAGGTCGCGGTTTCAAAGCGACGAAAGTATTTTGATACAAATGAAACTTTGATGTTGAAGTGAAACAGGTACTACTTAAATACAGATGTTACGTAAAATATATTTTAAATGTACCCAGTGTGGACGTGTACTGACACCCTAGTCTTAACCCTAACTAATCCTAAATCTAACCCTAACCCTAAAAACTAAGCCTACCCATCAAATCGTTACATAGATGCATCGGGACCTCTGTATTTAAGTAGTGCCGTGAAAACTAGCGGTTTTTGTGTGTTCTCGAATGGCGTACAAACATCTTCCACGCTGCAATTTTTTTTTGTGTTTCAGCACACGATCTCAGATCAAGTAACTTGTTATGCAAGTACATCTCCATAATTTTTTAAAACCGCTTTGGCTAAATACCAACAATGACCTTCTCTGGCTCTCCAATATTTTTTTTCTAAATAGAAACAGTCGGGGGCAGGAAATGGTGTTGCTAAAAATTCAAAAATTCTCAAATTTTCTTTCTTATAGCATATAAATGTATTTATAAGGGGAAAATATCGAAAAACGAACATGCGAGAGTTATAAAGAAACGAAAATACTCTTCCCATGGTTTTGAAGTGCAAAAAAAAAAAAGAAAAAAATGGCCAAAATAGGTCCGGAGTGCGATGACGAGGGGGGTCTAAAAAAAAGAGTTTTCAAAACTTTTTTTCATAAGCCAACCCCCCGAAGGCTGTGGTCTAAAAAAATGGGGAAAATCCCCGAAAAAGTTTTCCCCACAAATTTCTTTATAATCGCAATCTATGCCGTGTGAAAGGTACAAAGTAATAATTAGACATAAATATAAAATATAAAAATTATTAGAATTGGAAATCAAATGTGAAAATATCAAGGGGCCATCAGAAAGACCGCCCTCGGGCATATGGCGTAGTGGTTAAGAGCGCGGGCTACTAACCCTAATATTCCGAGTTCGATTATATCGAATTATAGTTCCGCATTAAGCTTGCGACGTATTTTATTGCCTGTGATAATTTTGCATCATTGGCATAGCTGCGACAGTGGCTGTCCTAGTGACCGAGGACATTCTAAGGGGACTATGCACACACACCACACACACACACACACACACACATACACACACACACATACACACACACACATATATATATATATATATACAGGGTGCGTAAGATATTTGAGGACAGATTTACGTTTATAAGAACAGATGTATAAACTTTATCAAAAATGGTATGAGGATAAAAATAAACCTCATCTACAATGTTATGCAATAAAGCCACCTTCAGTTTCAACAACTTCTTCTGTATGAGATCTAAATCATCTACATGCTCGAATCAAGTGGTCCTGGTTTATTTTGGTCCTGACTGTGGCAGCTTTCAAAGAATCTTTAGTGTTATCGGCGTGTTCATTGGCCTCTCTCTCAACAATGCTCCACTTGTAATAGTCCAATGGATTGAGGTTTAGGGAATTAGGAAGCCAAATGTTAGGGGTTATGTGATCATGAAAATTGTCAACCATCCATTCCTGCCTTACTGGAGCCATATGTGATAGTGCAGAGTCTTACTGAAACACATATGGCCTTCCATTGCATACACTGTCTAACCAGGGATTAGCAATTATTTCCAGGACCTTAATGTAAGCGGCAGAGTTATCTCTAAGGCTTTGTGGAAAGAAGTAGGAGGCATCACATGTCTTTCATTGCTGAAAATCCCTAAAACCATGACAGTTGCACGAAAATTTGTATACATGACACTTGGAACTGCAGAATGGTCCGTACATAAACATCTGTCATTTCTTCTGTTAACTTTTTGATCTTGGTCGAAGGTCTTTTCATTTGAGAAAAGCCAATTCAAATCTTGTGCTGGATTTCTCAGTTTAAGAACCGTTTAGATCTGATGTAGTGATTTTCTTTTGATTTTATGACAAATTGACCTTTCCTCATCATATAAAATTTATATCTGATGTCTTCGTGGACAACATTTCTGACTGTTCCTTCTGACAGATGGAGATCTTTTTGCAATTGACCTCATGGATTTTCTAGGATTGTAATCAATGGTCTGTTGAACTTGCTGGGTAAATTCAGATATTCTGATGATTTCAGAGAGCTTAGAATGCTTTTTATGCTTTGATACTGGTGATACGTTTCCATCTCCAGTCTCTAGCTGCTTACAAACTTTGTAGACTAAAGATCTGGCAGCTTTTAAAAATTAATATATTTCTAAATCGCCATGCTTAGCAATTATAACCACAATAACAGCATGCTTCTTCATTTCTTAAGTAAGGTGAGGGTCTATCATTATTATTTTCTGAAACAAAATTATACAGAGTTAGTAAAATAAATGCACCAGTGATCCAAAAAAGGTATGTCCTCAAATACCTTACGCACCCTGTATATTGATATATATATATATATATATATATATATATATATATATATATATATATAAAGTAACCAAGGCGCAGGAGTGACTGTGTGGTAAGTAGCTTGCTTACCAACCACATGGTTCCGGGTTCAGTCCCACTGCATGGCATCTTGGGCAAGTGTCTTCTGCTATAGCCTCGGGCCGACCAAAGCCTTGTGAGTGGATTTGGTAGACGGAAACTGAAAGAAGCCTATCGTATATATGTATATATGCATATATGTATGTGTGTATATGTTTGTGTGTCTGTGTTTGTCCCCCTAGCATTGCTTGTCCCCATCACTTAGCGGTTCGGCAAAAGAGACCGATAGAATAAGTACTGGGCTTACAAAGAATAAGTCCTGGGGTCGATTTGCTCGACTAAAGGCGGTGCTCCAGCATGGCCGCAGTCAAATGACTGAAACAAGTAAAAGAGTAAAAGAAAAAAAAGATATATATATATATTCTATGGACACACCATAGGAAGACAGAATGGACTAAGCAGAACAGAAGACATGTGGGATGGAGAGATGCTGAAAAGGTCACAGGTGTGTAGACTTAAAATAAGAACAGTAACAAACAAATGAAAAGCAAATATATATAGTGCGTTTGTTTATTTGGCAAGAAAAAAATGACCATTCCGAAATATCACAATACACACACACACAACACACACACACACACACACACACATGCATACATTAGTACGTATGTATTTGTGCATGTGTTTGCACGTGTGACTGTATGATAGTTTCCTCCACACTAATACACCGATGCTACGTTTTTACTGAGCATAATTCCAGTTAACATGCTGTAAAAGATATCTTGCGCTTAGCAGTTATTTTTTGACATTCTTAGACTTAGCACCGTGTTTTAAGTGCAAAGCAATAATACCTAAGGCATTTGAATTTTCTCAGAACAGATAGAACAGTTAAGTAGCTATAGAGCCAAAATGGAACGCTCGGAGAAGAATGTGAACTAATGGCAAAACCAAAATTTAGTAATTTCTTGTATTTTGATAGTTTTACCGTTATACTCGGTGTAAGTTTAAGCAGCAAAGAAACATCTTTGAATTACAGTAAATATATATATATATTTATACTTAACTTTCATGAGGTAGGTATGACACTCTGCCTAAGAAGTTCTCTCTGCAATCACGTGGTGTTGGATTCAGTCCCACCATGCGGCATCGTGGGCAAGTGTTTTCTAGTATAATCTAGGACTGACCAATACCCTGTGAGTGAACTTAGTAAACGGAAATTGTGTGGAAGCCCACCATACATGCGTGTGTGCGTATACACACATACCTACACACACACACACATATATATATGTGTGTGTGTGTGTGAGTGTACCTGACTTAAAATAAATTAATAAATACTGGAACTGATTCATTGAACGAAAACCTTTCAAGATGGTGCCACAGCATGGCCACAGTTCAATGACTGAAAGCAGTAAAAGATAAAAGACTGCGAATGTAAAGGGAGAGTTTGATCTATAGTAAAAGCACGTAATAAGAGAAACATTTCTGGCTTTCTCTTCCTTCATTCGTACCTACAAAATACTTTGGTCAAGAAGTATGATGTAATCTACCTTTTAGCTTACACTAGCAGTATCGCCTGGCGTTGCTCGGGTTTATAAGGGAAATAACTATATAAGCATTTTTAGAGAGTTATAGCCAAAAAATAGCAAAAAATGCATTAAAAATGGAAAAAAAATGATGGTAATTTTTTTTTAAATCGTTGACTCATCGTAGACATTTTTAGAGAGTTACTTCCTTATATAATAGCGAAAAAATGCATTAAAATGGAAAAAAATTATGGTAATTTTTTTTTAATCGTAGACTCATCGTAGACATTTTTAGAGAGTTACTTCCCTTATATAATAGCGAAAAAATGCATTAAAATGGAAAAAAATGATGGTAATTTTTTTTTAATCGTAGACTCATCGTAGACGCGCGCTAATACCCAGAAGGGCTCGATATGAATCACGACTATAAGATACCCGGTTTTGGTTAAACTGCACCGCAAAATGTGGGAGTAGTTAGGAATCTAAATCGTAGGAGACAGACACACAACTTGACTTTTATATATAAAGATATCAGCTATCGTATTTTTAACACTTCTTAAACTTCATTTCTTTTAACATCAGTGTAAACCACAAAGATCATTGTCTTTATAGTCGAAATACCGTTTAAGGTAGTTAGTCTTTTAAGAAATGTTCAAGTCCCACCGCCCAAAATCTTGTAGATGTTTTGTCGCTGTTATTGAAAATTTCTTTCAACGATATTACCACCATATTTATAACTTAAAGAAACTTGAAATAATCCAAAAGCACCGGATCCATTGCTGCTATGATTTACTGGCACAATTTAACGGGTATAGAGAGTCTTGTTAGTCCACACGATAGCAATAATTTTTATACAAATTTCAGTTGACAACTTTGTAGCAATAAATAAACAATCTTGTTTTTAGACAACAATGATTTGAATGGGTGCAGAATTATTAATTTCCTATATGTACTCCATGTTGGCTGCAGCCTTTAGTTATATTTATGAACACTGGAAATCCGAACACTTTAATCAATTTGTTTTTAATATTCCATTTTTTTAAAAGATGATTTTTAAAAAAAAGTTTTCCGTTTTTTAAAACGGCGATTCACGGTTCAACATTGTGAATCAATTATATTGTTTTGATATTTTTCATGAATTATTCAAAATGTTCTAAACATTTTGTACTGTCTTCAAATATATAAAAAAAAACTTACTTGACATTCTCCCTTTCACACGAGCGTCTCTCTCCCTCTCTCTCCTTCTCTGTCTGTCTGTCTGTCTCTCTTTCTTACACACGCACACATATGTATACACACAGAGTTGAATCCACTCAAAAGGATTTAGTCAGCCCGAGGCTGTGATAGAAGACGCTTGCCCAAGGTGACGAGCAGAGAGACTGAACCCGGAACCATGTGGTTGGAAAGCAAGCTTCTTACCATACAGTTACACATTATCTTCTAAGTTCGTGTGTCTCATACACCAAGATGCGTGAGTGTCTGTGTTTGTCTGTGTGTGTGTGTCTATGTGTGTGTGTGTGTGTGCGTGTGTGTGTGTGTGCTGATGTTTATGCCCATGTATGTACAGGCGTTCATCTGGCAGAATCGTTATTATGTCGGATAGATTGCTTTGCGGCTATTATTCTTTTTTACAACTATCTTGGGACTGAATACATATACCACCGAGATCAGCTTGACTTCCCACCCCTTCACGATCGATAAATAACATATTAATCATGAACCGGTATCGATACGTCTCTTTTGTTCTAACCATTTCTTTCTGTCTTCTCTTTTACTTCTTCCGGAAGAAATCGACCGTGGCTTGATCTGGTGAGTGATAGGTACCGCCAGATCTTAGAATGCCCAAGTCACTCCGTATGTCACGAGATGTCCGGAAGGAACCATCTCTTTTACTCTTTTACTTGTTTCAGTCATTTGACTGCGGCGATGCTGGAGCACCGCCTTTAGTCGAGGCAAATCGACCCCACGACTTATTCATTGCAAGCCTAGTACTTATTCTATCGGTCTCTTTTACCGAACCGCTAAGTTACGGGGGCGTAAACACACACACACACACATACACACACACACACACACACACACAACACACACACACATATATATATATATATATATATATATATATATATATGTGTGTGTATATATATATATATACATATATACGACGGGCTTCTTTCAGTTTCCGTCTACCAAATCCGCTCACAAGGCTTTTGTCGGCCCGAGGCTATAGTAGAAGACACTTGCTCAAGCTGCCACGCAATAGGACTGAACTCAGAACCATGTGGTTGGTAAGCAAACTACTTTATTTCATAAAATTTGTCATATAGACAGAAACAAAGATCGTGTAGCTTAGCGAGCTAGACAAACACATTAATGAATGAAAATGAAATAAAATGAATAAATGAGAGACGAAACCCAACACCCACCGATTGGATTTTTCTCGGAAACATATTTTCTTTTTTTCAATATCAATATGTGGTTTCAAACCTCTTACAAGGAGGCACTAAAACTCTTACTTAACATGTTTTTTTAAAACACACAATTGAGGTTATAAACCACTACAAATAATACAATGAGATGAGGTTTCAAACCCTCTAACGAAGCTTTTTCACCTCCTACTCATCGATATAGCCATCGATTTATCTATCATTATCATCAATGCCGCTTGATTTCCTGTATCACGCCATTTCCCATGCCTCACTCATGTAGGACATGAAAGTTGTGTAAGGGCCACCCGGTCATATGCGACACTCCTCCCCAAATCCTTTAAATCTTTCCCACAAGAGAAACCTTACGACCTCCAAAGCTATCTGCAGAGGCCATTCGGGATCCCGTGTGAAGGCATATCTACTGTCTCTATATGTTCTTCTACTATTTTTCCAGCTCCCCGTCCTTGTGGAAAAAGATAATTAATTCATCATCTTTAAGCGTGGAGGTCGTTTCTACCACCGTGGGTGGCACAACTTCGAGGCATGCAGACGGCACATTATCTCCCCCCTGCGATGACCTTTTCTTTTTTTCTTTTCTTCCTGACTTCGGGAGAGTGGAGCTCTTCCGCTTTGTCTGGAGTCTCTCCGCGACCTCCCGAAGGCTTAGGGTCCTTCGGCAGGCAACTATTGTTGCCCGCCTTCTTCCTTTTTAATTATTTTTGGGTTGAGGAGGCTAGGAGGCTGAAGCCTCCTCAACCACATCCACCTCTCCCTTTGACCGGGTGACTGTTCCAGGACCTTACCATGGTCCTGAGGGCAGTTCTTTTTAATGTGGCCTGGCTGCAGGCACGAGTGAGACTTGGGAGGACGTCCCTCAAGTATCACGGGATACCTGCAGCCAGCCATTTAAAAAAAATCTAGAAAAACCAGATCTGTTG
>NC_043002.1:91551680-91561680 GCF_006345805.1 Octopus sinensis
GCGTGCGTGTGTATGTATGTATGTATGCATGTATGTGTGTGTGTACGTGCGTGTGTGCATATGTATGAATGTGTGTGTGCGTGCGTGCGTATGTATGTATGTATGTATGTATGTATGTATGTATGTATGTATGTATGTATGCAAGCAGAAATGCGGAAATATCCAAACATTTTTATGACTCGAGGAGTCTTTAATCTTTTACGAGTCGCATGAGACTGATGAGAGGAAGAGAGGACATTATTGCTACACTAGTAACCGAGTTTGAATGCTTTGAACAAAGTGTTACGCTGCCAAAAGCACCCGATTTCAAACTTGGAGAAATCTGTACCTAATCTGCCACCCTATACTAGACACAGTCCATCTTACAGGTTCGCACACAGTATTCGTCTAACACCCGCAAAATAGGATGACTAAAGATCAATTATCCTGTTGATAACTGTGTGTCATCAACAAATAATCTGAAGACATGATGTTTGTGATATTTACAGAGAGATTGATAGAAGCACTCCGTCGGTTACGACGATGAGGGTTCCGGTTGATCCGAATCAACGGAACAGCCTGCTCGTGAAATTAACGTGTAAGTGGCTGAGCACTCCACAGACACGTGCACCCTTAACGTAGTTCTCAGGGATATTCAGCGTGACACAGAGAGTGACAAGGCCGGCCCCTTGAAATACAGGTACAACAGAAACAGGAAGTAAGAGTGGAGTGAGAGAAAGTTGAGGCGAAAGAGTACAGCAGGGGTCGCACCACCCCCTGCCGGAGCCTCGTGGAGCTTTAGGTGTTTTCGCTCAATAAACACACACAACGCCCGGTCTGGGAATCGAAACCGCGAGTCCGCTGCCCTAACCACTGGGCCATTGCGCCTCCACAGAGAGATAGAGGGGGAGAGAGAAAGAGAAAGTGAGTGAGACAGACAGGCAGACAGAGACGGACAGAGAGAGAGAGAGAGATGGACAGAGACATCAGAAATAATGTGTGTTTATATATATTTACGTAATATTACAAGCTACTAGCATTTTAGAATAGCACTAATTTCACAGTAGACTGGTGTTTTCAACTGGAATTGTCTAGCTTCACAAACATCTTTAACGTCTTTGAGAAATGAATAAACGTCACATATTCAATAATATTCCTTTATTTTTCTTTTCCCCCTTCCCTCCGCCAGTATTACATTTACTTAACAATTTAGTTAATTATATTTAGTTATGGCTAAAAAGAAAGCGGGCGAGCTGGCAGAACCGTTAACACGCCGGGCGAAATGCGTAACCGCATTTCGTCTGCCCTTTCGTTCTGAGTTCAAATTCTGCCGAGGTCGACTTTGCCTTTCATCCTTTCGGGGTCGATAAATTAAGTACCAGTTACTCATTAGGGTCGATGTAATCGACTTAATTCGTTTGTCTGTCCTTGTTTGTTCCCTCCTATGTTTAGCCCCTTGTGGGTAGTAAAGAAATATATATTTAGTTATGGCTAAAAAGAAAGCGGCGAGCTGGCAGAACCGTTAGCACGCCGGGCGAAATGCGTAGCCGCGTTTCGTCTGCCGTTACGTTCTGAGTTCAAATTCTGCCGAGGTCGACTTTGCCTTTCATCCTTTCGGGGTCGATAAATTAAGTACCAGTTACTCATTAGGGTCGATGTAATCGACTTAATTCGTTTGTCTGTCCTTGTTTGTCCCCTCTATGTTTAGCCCCTTGTGGGTAATAAAGAAACATATATTTAGTTATGGCTAAAAGACATAGTAGATAATATAAAACTTCGTTGCTGGCAGTCGCTAATGGCGAACAATCAATAATAGAATGGAAGCACAGTAATTACAAACTCAGTTTATTGCAGTAAGTGTTGAATTATCAAGCATGATTGAATATATGATTTATCGTTGTAAATTCATTCCAAGAATCAAACTCACAATGCATGGAAATGTTAACTCTGTAAAATAATGCTTCTAAGTACAATACGAAAAATTACACACATCGTAGGTCTCCGAATTAAAATATCACTGTTATGGATGGCACGGATGACAAAACCTGTGTCCCACCAGATGCATCTGGATGAGATTTACTCTAGTCTATGCCTCTCCAATTTTATGCATCTCTATACCGCTGTTCTCTCTGTTTGCTCTAAGGATGGTGGAGTGCTTCTTGGCCATGAAAAGTTATTTGTATGCAACCGTATAGCCTGGCACGTGTGACAAAGACTAAGTACTACCTGAAGCCTTCGAAGCACAATTCAGTTTACCCTGGTGAGATTTGTTCCAGTGTATGCCTCTTGAAATCTATGCATCTCTATGCCGCGGTTCTTTCCATTCGTTCTAAAACATCTTGGGTGAAAGCTTTCTTACGCTTAGACTTTCGATGTGTCGTTCTATCTCTTCCAGCATTCATATGTTTTCCTCATAGGAGTAAATCAAAAGCTTTTACCACACCGACAAATGAATGACTTCCAGCAGTGCTTCCACCGATGCTGTTGCTCTGGCTGTTACTGTTAGCTTTGTTGCTGCTGTCTTCTTCTTCTTCTTCTTCTTCTTCTTCTTCTTCTTCTTCTTCTTCTTCTTCTTCTTCTTCTTCTCCTCCTCCTCCTCCTTCTCTTCCTTCTGTATTCTGCCAGAAGAAGAAGAAGAAGAAGAAGAAGTTAGAGTGCCTGTGAAGTGAGCTGTAGCTGTGGTTTTTGTGTTTGTAATTGTTTTGGTTGTGTTCTTCGAGTGGGTCTCTCTTTTCCGCTTTCGTCCTTTGGGGAATATCTAACAATTTTCGGCCAGATATTTCTTTTCCAAATCTTTGTCCAAATAATCGGCGGGAGATAGTGAAGCCTAATCGAAAGAAGTATCTGTTGTTGGTTTGGGGAGCAGAGTGGTTGGGAAGAGTTTGTTTTTATATGGGAGCGAGGAGCAAACTGTTTCGTAGCCGAGGTTTTGGTGTGGAGGTCTTCAGCTACTCATGGTGTTATTGTAGATGTGTTTGTGGAGTTACCAACAGGAGTGGTTTTGGTTTCTTTATGAGGGCAGATATCCTTTTGATCAGTTATACTTCCACAAGCGTAACATTTGGCCTTTCTGTCTTCAACCACAACGTTTGTGGGCTCCACACCCAGACAACCGTCCCATTTTATTTTGGGTTGGATTTCAAACTTAGAATATCTATTTTCATCCAATATCATCCTGAAATATTGGATGTTAAGTACCAGAGGCAAATTTGTAAATGAAATCTTATTCACTCGTCTCTCCAGATAAAATGGGCTGAAAATATGTTCATCTGAGGAGTCAGTGTGCAAGGCCATCCTTTTCGTTGCCTCTTCGCTATAGCATTTAGCTTCGAGAGATCCAAAATCTCTTCCCCTCTTAATGTGCCACGACGAACCCCAGACATCTTTCAGGCATTTCTCTGCTTGTGCAGGTATCGGATTTTCGATCGACCTGGTCTTCCTATTAAGACGAGACTGGTCACAGTTTTTTGTGCGATCTAATTTTTTTCACATGGTGGCAGAACGAGACGATTAGGTTTTATCTGGCATTTCCGGATATTTTATGAAAATCAATGTAAAAAGAGTGTTCTCCTCTCACCATCTCTTTAATAATTTTAGCTAAAGATGAGCTGGATCTGCCGCTGTTGTTATTGTTGTTGTTGTTGTTGTTCTTGTTCTTGTTCTTGCTCTTGTTCGTTGTGGAAGATGTGGCTTCGTTTTCTTTAAAAAAAATGTTCCTTTTTGTGTCTGTCTTCAAATATGTTGGTATTGATGTTGCTGCTACTGTTGTTGTTGTTGGCTTTGATACTTTTCATTGTCTGTTCTATTTCATGTTGGGCATTGTCGTTGATGAAATTGGTTATAATAATTTCTTTGTTGAAATTTTCCCTTTTGTGTTTATTTTCCACATTATTTTTGTCGAAAGTTGCCTCGTCGTCTTTTTGCAATGCAGTGTCTTATCGCGCTCCACTCCGTCCGTCTTTTAATGCATTCTGAAGTCACTCTTCGCTCTTCACTCTCCCCACTCTGTCGCAAACGAGCCTCGCTACGTTGATTGTTGTTTTCTCCATGGATAGAGAAACAGAAAAAATTTTCATAACAGATACAAAAGTAAATCGAGATACTCCTCCAAGATTAAGGGGCAACATATGAAAAAAATCTCACCGGTTGGCAGAAAGTAACTCCTTTTTCCAAAATCGGATGCAACAATTATCAGTGGTTTTATTTACAAAAATTTCAAAGCGAGGTCAAGTGCGGACACCAATGGTACAAGTGGCAGTAGCAGCAGCAGCAGCAGTAGCAGCAGTAGCAGCAGCAGCAGCAGCAGTAGTAGTAGTAGTAGTATTCTGACAGCACAAGAATTTGAGGCTCAACTACCACTGCTACCACTACCTCCACCCCTTTTACTGTTGCTGTTGTTTTGTTTGTTTGTTTCTTTGTTTGTTGACCGAAGCGGTCTTCGTCCTGGGAGAAGTCCGAAACGTTGGTCCTTTGCTATTCGTAAGACCCGCAGAAGAGAAAGCAGGTCAACCCCGACACCATCGACGGATGGATGAATGCGCATCCAGGCTCAGCGGTTGCGTAGGAAGTCGGGGACAAGAAACAGGAAGGAAGAGTGAGAGGAAGTTGGAGCGAAAAAGTACAACAGGGGTCACCCTCAACCCCTGCCTGAGCCTCGTGGAGATTTAGGTGTTTTCGCTCAATAAACACACACAACGCTCGGTCTAGGAATCGAAACCGCGATCCTCCGACCGCGAGTCCGCTGCCCTAACCATTGGGCCATTGCGCCTCTAATTGCTATTGCTGACACCACTGCTGGTACTACATATAGATACAACAATAATTGACAACGGCGATAGAAGAATGAAGAAGGAGTTTTGTTGGTCTCTCACTCAACTGCACTCCACGCGTAATAATCAAGAGGGTTGCAGGCTGAGAAGTTAAGTGGCTAGATGCTTGGGGTTGCAGAAATGTGCTTGCAGAAATTGTATGACAGCTGTGACTGGGTTCCCCTGCTCGTGTGGCATAGTGAAGAGTCCTGTTGCCAGGTATTCTCTTTTACTTGTTTCAGTCATTTGACTCCGGCCATGCTGGAGCACCGCCTTTAGTCGAGCAAATCGACCCCGGGACTTATTCTTTGTAAGCCCAGTACTTATTCTATCGATCTCTTTTGCTGAACCGCTAAGTGACGGGGACGTAAACACACCAGCATCGGTTGTCAAGCAATGTTAGGGGACAAACATAGACACACAATCATACACACACACACCACACACACACACACACACACACACACATATATATATATATAATATATATATATAATATATATATATATACATATATACGACAGGCTTCTTTCAGTTTCCGTCTACCAAATCCACTCAAAAGGCATTGGTCGGCCCGGGGCTATAGCAGAAGACACTTGCCCAAGATGCCACGCAGTGGGACTGAACCCGCAACCATGTGGTTGGTTAGCAAGCTACTTACCACACAGCCACTCCTGCGCCTATATAGTGTCTTCCAGCATACATCCTCTTGACCCAGGACAGCACTACCTGCTCTATCCTCTGAGTTGAGTCTGAGGCCATGTGAGAGAATGAATGGAGGCATAATATCGCCATTACTATTGATCACTCCAGACACTATGATGTTTGATTTTATCCCTCTCGGTATATGTCCTTAGATTGCACTGTTCTCAGATTGACTCCCAAACACTCTGAAATGTTCCTATTGGAGCTTGCGGCACGAATATTAAGCAGTACAGCAGCATGTCGTTTTGTAAGTGTCTGGCAGAGTGAACTGCGTCATGGTGCTGTTTTCTCACGAATGGTGTCCAACTGAGCCTGCTAAACTGTGTAGTCAACAAAAACAAACAACGTGCATACGCGAAATTAAAAATATAATAGGCGACAATTTACGCATCGCACTGTGCCTGTGTATATATATATATATATATATATATATATATATATACAATTGTTTGTTTGTTTTCCACCTGCCTTCGTCTTTTGTCTATTTTCATAAAGCTTCCCTATATATATATATATATATATATAATATATATATATAATATATATATATATATATATATGTGTGTGTGTGTGTGTATGTGTGTGTGTGTGTGTCTGTATATATATATATATATATATATATATATATATATATATATATACTGAGATAGATAGATAGATAAACAGATAGATAGATAGAAAGATAGATAAATAGATAGATAGATAGAGAGAGAGAGATGGTAAATCCCCCCAAAACGAAGAACAAACACAAGACAAATCAACGCGAGTACGTGGTATATATACACACGCATATTTATATATATACACACACACCTATATATATATATATAATATATATATATATATATATATATATATATATATATATACACACATATATATATACACACATACATACACACACGCACGTACACTCGCACACACGCACGCACGCATACACACACATATGATGCGTGTGCGTGTGTGTTTTCATGTATGTTTGATATCCTGGTGTATGACCGCTTAGTCATACATATATGGTTACTCCTACACATTGCTGAACCAACAGTTGAATCTCAGCGCGGTGGCTCAACCTCCTAGACCATGCAGTCTAATACTTCGCAAATCACCTTCACAAAAAGCATTTGACAATGGTGTTATGAAAACATAAAGCTTGAAAAACAAGATTGTATGGTTACGGTTGAGTCGCATTCCAACATAAGTATGTTTCATCGTGGCAATGCAGGGATTTAAAAAACAGCATTTAAATGCAGCAGAATATTTCAGAGAGAAAACGGTAAACGCTATGTAACCATGAGAATGTAGTCATACGTTATGGCACCATAAGGAATTAAGATTTCAGGTCGATAACATTGAGTTCATAAACACATACTTCAAGAACATGCGTATGTGTGTATATGTTTGTGTGTGTGACTGTGCGAATGCGTATGTATTTATGCCTGTCTCTGTATGTATATGCATATGCATATGCATATGTGTGTATGTTCTGCATTTAGCATGAAAACATTTCCAAGCTAAAACAGCAGCAGCGAGTCAGAGATCGCTGCATTTATTTTTGTTAAATATTTCAACACTTCTTTCGCACCAGAAAATAGTGTTTAAAATGTATTATTGCCTACCACAATTTCTTTTCTTTTTTTTTTTTTTGTTTTGGCTTGAATCTTGAAGGATCAGCTGACATTGTTGAGGAATGTAAAGCTTTCCTATCTCTCCTATCTCTGCTTAATTTACACTTTACACATAAAGGAGAGAGAGAGAGAGAGAGAGAGAGAAAAGTAAGATAAAAAGACATTATCAATGTAAAATAGAAATGTCGATTATTCAATATGAGGCAGTGAATTAGATGAAACATTACGTAATTAGATTTCGAATTTCTGTGGATCCTCTCTTCTTTGTATGGCATAAATACGAAACAACGCACACACGCGCGCACGCACACACACAGACGTGTGCAAACGCACGCACGTATACATGCACATACATACATACCTACATAAAACTTAAAACATAAACATACAAATCCATATACATACATGCATACATACATTGACATGCAAACGTTAACTATGACTTACGGCAAGGGAAACTAAATGATTAAACATATTCAACTGCCTGAGTCGCTTCTCCTTCGTTGAACATTCGCCATTACAATACCTCTCAAAAACACCGTTTAAAAATCTCGGAACAAACGCGAAATGTAGGTTAAGAAATAGAGTTCCGATATAAAAGGCTAGAGAATATTTCTTGTATGTGTGATCCAAAATTGTAAGGGTAGGAGCAGTTATTATCAATAATGTTGTTGCTGCTGTTGTTATTGTTGTTGTTGCTGCGGAACACATCGGACGTGTTTTCGAGTGCTCCAAGTAAGATCGTTTCAAAATATTTATTTACCCCAGGTTTGGTGTCGTTTTGCAATAATTATTTTATTTCAAGTTGTGAATAGAAGCACCAGGAACCTATTGCTGGTTTTTATATGGTTGTGTAGCTCCCAGAGGGGCGATTATCGGCTCACCAAATAAATTCGGTGTGCGGTAAAATTTAATAGAATCAATATAACTCAACAAGATGGCGGAACACTCTTGAAAGAATTGAGGGAAAACAAAACAAACCCTCCTACCATTATGGTAATAGATGAAGACTTCCCTCCTCTTCCCTCTGTCACGGGCAACAATACAGGGAAAGGGGAGGAGGAGAAGAACAAGACTGACATGGTACAAAATACAACGAACCGTAACAGCAATAGTATCAGAAACACTAGCGCCGGTAGAAGTGACAACAGCAGCAGCCGCAGCATTGACAGCAGCCGCCGCAGTAGTAGTAATGAGAGCAGCAACAACCATGAAAAAGAAAGCAACAGCAGTGGCAGTAGCGATAGCAATAGCAATAACAATAACAACAAGAGCAAAAGTGACGACAGTAACAACAACAAAACCAATACCAGTAACATCGATAAGAACGACAACAACAACGGCAGCAACAAAAACAACAACGAAAACAATGCTAATAAAACTATCAAAAATAGTTTTGCAGCAGCCAAGCCCACGCACCAATATACCTATTTCTTTATTAAAAAAAAGACTCCGCCGGTTACGACGACGAGGGTCCCAGCTGATACGATCAACGGAACAACTTGCTCGTGAAATTAACGTGCAAATGGCTGAGCATTCCACAGACACGTGTACCCTTAACGTAGTTCTCGGGGAAAATCAGCGTGACACAGAGAGTGACAAGGCTGACCCTCTGAAATACAAGTACAACTCATTTTTGCCAGCTGAGTGGACTGGAGCAACGTGAAATAAAGTGTCTTGCTCAAGGACACAACGCGTCGCCGGGAATCGAACTCACAACCTTACGATCATGAGCCGAATGCCCTAACCACTAAGCCACGCGCCCTCACATTTCTTTATTACCCACAAGGGGCTAAACATAGAGGAGACAAACAAGGACAGACATAGGTATTAAGTCGATTACATCGACCCCAGTGCGTAACTGGTACTTAATTTATCGACCCCGAAAGGATGAAAGGCAAAGTCGACCTCGGCGGAATTTGAACTCAGAACGTAGCGGCAGACGAAATACCGCTCAGCATTTCGTCCGGCGCGCTAACGTTTCTGCCAGATCGCCGCCAATATACCGTAGACCTCACAAATAGGGAGACGATGCTCCTAGGGGCATGGAAACTAATTAAACAAGCGATCAATTGGGCAAATCTCATGATCCCATCAGAGACAATTGAAGCAGTGGTGACAAGAACGGTACTTTTCAGATGCATCTCAGAAGATACAAAAATCGCTGCTTTGATAGCCAAAGTAGATACTGAGGCAGCGCTGAGGTGCATAAGAAATGACATCGAATATATAGCGAGGGGCAAACAATACGGCACCATTTTGGTGCTGTTTCAATCAGAAACCCTCGCTGAGAAACATTCACTGACACTAGAAAAAGTCATCATGTACCCCTCCCACAGCGGGAAACGTACAGCCCGTGTCCGCATTCCTAAAACCCACCCAGGACTAGATATTTGGTGGGTTCTGGGATGCGTAATTGTGGATGGGACGGATACTGTCCCTATAGAGGCGACAAGAACTGCCAGGAAGTATTAATCAGGGGTTAACTTGTAGATACATCTCCAGATCAGACCCGAAAACATTAAAGATAATACCAGACCACATTCGTCTCCAGAGCGAGACGGTGATACATACCATGACTGAAGACAGGAGGCCTCATTGTTCCAGGTGTGGAGAAATTACTCTTTTGGCTGCTCGATGCCGCCTACGCCGAGACGAGAACCGCAAACATCACCAGCACCGGTAAAACTACCAGCAACAACACCAAAACATTAAGCACCCCCTAGGGGGAAAACAAGGAAAGCTCTCTCACTCCCCTCACACCAAACAAAAATACACACATAAACAAGATTATAAACATACACACAGGCACACTTACAGCAACAGACACTTCACCTTCCAGTAGTGAAAATGAAGGAGAACCGAAAGGGCACAAAAAAA
>NC_043002.1:91566680-91579180 GCF_006345805.1 Octopus sinensis
TGTCTGGTATGCAGGGAAAAATGTTCACATGAAGTTTGGTGTTCCAATGATTTGGTGTGAGCAGAAAGATCACTCTAATGATTGCTATTTCTGTCACAATGGCTTTACAGTCTGTACTACAACAAAGAAAAAGAAACATATTGTTTACCCAAATTTGCAATCAGCAATGCGCCCTGTAGAGCACTGGGGTAATTTACCTGTGCCCAAATCCCCAGATCAAGAAATGCAGAGTTCCAATTGTGCTGATGAGCATTCCAGTGGTGAATGTGTGGAGCCCAATGATCCAGAAAGCGGGAATAAAGCAATACCATTTCTCAAGAGGCTCTAAATGACTTGTGCTGGAATCTCTATTTAACCAAAGAGAAAAGTGAGTTTCTGGCATCAATGCTTCAAGAACGTAATCTTCTTGAGAAAGGAGTAAAGATAAAACTGTACAGAAAAAGGAAAGAGGGTCTGCTTGCATTATTCACCATGAAGGATGACATATGCTTTTGTAATGGCATCATTGAACCTGTTGAGCAACTGGAAATACCATATGATAAAACCAACTGATGCATCCAAGGACAACATCAAAGCTGTTCTGCTACACAATGGTAACACTCTGTGTTCTGTTTCCATAGCTTATAACACAACCATGAAAGAATCATAGGAAAATCTGAAAGCAATTCTAACAAGCATACATTATGATGATCATGCCAGGCATATTTGTGCAGATTTAAGGTTGTGGCCATGCTTACTGGCCTTCAGCTTGGCTATACTAAATTTTGCTGCTTCCTGTGCTTATGGAATTCCTGAGCAAGGGCTGAACATTATGTATGCAAGGATTGGCCGATCCGGGATGAAATTGAGCAAGGAAAACACAACATCATGCAGAAACCCCTTGTGAAAAGTGATAGAATTTTTTTACCACCCTTGCATATTAAACTTGTTTTGTTTAAGCAATTTGCGAAACCCTTGGACAAGGAATCCTCCGCATTTGCATATCTTGCAGAAAAGTTATCTTTCCTGAGTCAAGCTAAAATTAAAGAAGATTTCTTCATAGGTCCCCAAATTCGAAAAATTGTACTTGATGAAACCTTCATCAAACATCTCAAGAGAAAAGAAAAGCTTGCCTTTGAGTCATTCAAGAATGTTTGCGATACCTTCATAGGCAACCATCATTCAGAAGACTATGTGCAAGTTGTGAATGATCTGCTGAGTCATTATCATGATATGGGATGTAACATGTCTCTAAATGTTCATGTGCTTCACTCTCATTTGGACTTTTTTGCGGAAAATCTTGGTGATGTGAGTGATGAACATGGTGAAAGATTCCATCAGGATATTTCAGTGATGGAGCGACGATTCAAAGGAAAATGGAACCCTGGTATGTTGGCAGACAACTGCTGGGGTATAAAAAACAGAAGATCACATTCCGTACAAGAGACTTAGAAGGACAAATGTTGTTTAAACTGACAGGTGTGTTTTCAATTCATAACAAATATGTTTTGTTATATCAACTAAATTTTTTGTTTTGTTTTCTGTAGCTTTCAGTATTTACAATGTTGTGTTCAATGCGCAATATTATGCAGTATATTATAAAACATATGGTTCATGGTACAGGAAAACGGTGCCTAATCTGGAGAAATACAGGTCAGAATCAGAATCAGAACAATTCTTTGACCCAGAAACAAGTCTTACTTAACTTGTACTTTTTTTGGAACCTGAAATTTGTTGCACAGTGAAGCATTTGGATTGCTATTTCTAACAGGTAATGCTTGGCTGATTCACGCGATATAGGTTGGCGTTTGTCAGATGATGTCAGATATCAAGGGGAAGATAAATGACATTCGCTTCGTTAATTTTATGTCGAAATAAAAACTTTGGGACAACAGTTGGAATTCAAATTGGGACTGGAACAATAGAGTGATTGCATTACAGAATTCTCATCTGTCCTTAACCTCGAATCAAACACCACCGGGGCATATAGTCATAGTAGATGTATTATAGTCATGCTATTAATATTCTGTTTAGTTTGGGGGTGCAGGCCTAATTAGCCCTTCACAGGAGCCGACCGAAAAGACCGCACGGAGTGAGGCTTTTAAGCTAGTCCCAAATATTCTGCACTAACGCATCCACAGTCAATATTAAATATAAAATAAGAAATAAAGATACAAAAATATTCCTCATAAAGATATATTTCTATATGGCTCTGCCTTAATGAGTAATCTTCTTGAAATATCAGCCAAAATTCATTGAAATCACGTCATGAAGTTTAAAAAGTAAGTAGGAAATGTTAGATAAAGCAGTCTTAATAATATACTTTGCTTGAAAAATAAAGAAAAAAAACGGGATGGTCATGACCGGAATATCTTTGTTTTGGTTTTGTTTGAACAATATATATATATATATATATATATATATATATATATATATATATAATCTATATATATATAAGGGTTTGTATGATTGTGTATAGAGGAATTATATATTATTCAAAGGAATTCCAACTCTGTTTTTTATGTTTCATTTATATTCTTTATAATATTAATGTAGAATATAGAATATATAGTATAAATAGTATATATAGTAAAATGGAATGAAGTATTGATTGTCTTATTGAATAGATGAAATATTGAATATAAAATATTAAGGGACTATATACTTTCTTGCATTAAAGCAGTCTTCAAGGTCCCAGGTTGTGACAGGAGTGTTTCAACTGTGGTTGACTGACTGTCTTTTGTCCTTATAATATATATATATATATATATATATAGATATATATATATATATATATATATATATGAAGAGACCACAAACGGGGTTTAAAATTTACGACAGCGTTTCGGTAGAATGATTGATATTTCATAACATAAAATCGTAACGTAAAATTCATCATCTTCAGATGAAAATTTTTAACAGGTATCAAACAGGAGATACATCGATCGTGACGAATCAACCCAACATTGTTTGATAAGCGGTATTTTGAAAGTGGTGGATATGTCATGATGTAATCTATGATTACATCATGAAATTCTATCAAATCAGCTGTCGTAAATTTTAAACATATTTGTGTTCTCTTTTCAGTATCTACATACGTCAAACCTACAACCAACTCTGAGTCGGATCTACGTTTCATATTAGATTTGGTACTAAAATATCTACAGTATCCTTTCAAAAAATTGAAACTTCCATTGTTGTTTCACCTCGCAATGAACTCTACGTTATTGTACCTACTCATTTCTGGCAACCTACGTGCTGATGCGCCTAGATTCAATTGAATTCTATAACTAATCCGTCCATCTCTCTCTCTCTCTCTCTCTCTCTCTCTTCTCTCTCTCTCGCTTATTGATATATATATATATATATATATATATATATATATATAGTGTACATTTAAACACATAAGGAACCCACTCGTGGGATTCAACACGCTAGAAAGAACAGCTAGGTTCTATAACCACAAAATTAGAGATAAAATCCCAACAGGAACGATATGAAAAAATAAAAACTTATACTATCTAGATGGATGATATTATTTATTTCCTAAACTAAAATCAGAAACCAATTGGTGCAGAAAGCTAGGTGGTAAAACAAAAACTTTTACCATCTAGATGGTAAAAGTTTTTATTTTTTCATTTCGTTCCTGCCGGGTTTTTATCACTAATTTTGTGGTTATAGAACCTAGTTGTTCTTTCTAGCGTGTTGAATCTCACGAGTGGATTTCTTATGTGTTTAAACGTACACTGTATTTTATGAGTAATACATAGTCTTTGGACTAAATTTTTACACACTAGGCCACTGGAAGTGAAAATTTCTATTAATTTCCATTTCCTTTCGATATGATTAAGGATGATATATATATAATATATATATATATATATATATATATATATATATATATATATACACATACATACATACATACATACATACATACATACTTCAATTATAAACAATATGTTGACCCTTCAAACATTGTGCAGAAACAACGACAGACAATAATTATGTAACAAGCAATAACGTAACAAAAATATTATCTCTTAGGACTTAGATCGACTTACTAGAAATAGCAAAGAGCATTGGTTCAAATTATGCCCTGCAGTTTCGAAAACGAAGCAGGAAATATTAGATAAATTATTGTGGTTCTGTTTGATTCTAGGGTTAAACAAAAACGGTTACAAATATTTGCTATTAAGAAAAGCGCTGCAAATATGTATCATACATTTCGAGATGATTTCATTGAAAACAAACGAAGCATGAGTATTTGTTGTGTGTGAGAGTCTTTATACCATTCATCGAACAGCTAGAAATTGCGAGCAGATATCCCTCAAATCACCTCCACCATTTTCTAATGCGGAAAGGACACATATTATATCGTTAAACCACCATTGAAAAGCCATAAAGTAAATACTGAATACGCTTTGATTAAAGGATTCGGCTTCATCACGGTTGACTTATGTCTAAACAACAATGAACTTCAATGCAAACACACATTATCATATTGACAATAGGGACTATAGTAATTATAGATTCATCGTGTGGTGTCCACAAGCTCTTTTCATAAAGTCAATCTAGAGATATTGTTACCGAATCCGTTGTCAGATCCCGCTTTTTCCCTTAGGTCCATGCTTTTATGTTTTATTTGTAGAATATTTATAATACTCATCATATAGTACTATTGGTCATGTTGTTTTTGTTGCTGATGTCTCTGTTGTTTAACCTAGCACCAGCTGCCTTGATGATACGAAATCTATGATCACCCCCGTTCTTGCGGTGACCATCCCGACGTTTGAGTGTACGCAGCATCATTTTATCTAACAAGTCGTTTCGTCTCCTAAGACAATTTGATGATATCTGAAGAAGATTTGGCTGCTACAGCTTGCAGATTAAGAGATGAGATACACTCTGTGTGGACACTTGATGTGTTACAATGAACAACATAATAGAGTCTATGGCATGGCCAAATGAAGCCTACTGTATCACTGGGGCTCACCAAAGGCGTGGCGTGTGAGTAAGAAGCTTGCTTCCTAACCATGTGGTCTTGGACTCAGTCCTACTGCGTGGCACCTCGGGAAAAGGTCTTCCTCAGGACGAACAATGCTTGTGAGTGAACTGGTAGATGAAAACTGAAAGAAGCCTGTGGTATGTATGTATGTATAAATATATGCGTAAATGTGTGCGTGCGCGCTCGCGAGCGTGTGTATGTGTGTGTGCGTGTGTGTGTGTGGTGTGTCTACATATATATAGGCGCAGGCGTGGCTGTGTGGTAAGAAGTTTGCTTCCCAACCACGTGGTTTCGGGTTCAGACACATTGAGTGGCACCTTGGGCAAGTGTCTTCAACTATAGCCTCGGGCGGACTAAAGAATAAAAGAATGCAAATAAATACTGATGCGTATATACATCACATCGACTTCCGAAACAACATACTGTCTCACACATTCAAATATACTCACAAACGTCGATGTATTTGTACATGACGTTGATGATAGTTTCACATTTTGGCACAAGGCCTTCAATTTCAGGAGAGTAATTATGTCGATTACAACGACGCTAGCGCCTAACTGATACTTATTTTGTCCAATGACTGAAATAAGTAAAAGAATGAAAGAACATCTCGTGGTGATGGACTTTTTATATAAATAGGTATTTACAAGTTACAGCGGCTGTTGATCGTAATGGTGATGTTTAACCTAGTAACAGTGCTGACTGAGCTGACGCTATAGTCAACCCGTTTTGCAACCATCTTGCCCTTTATACAGCCAATTTGGGGGAGTGGGGGTATCGATTACATCGAACGGGTCCACCACACCACCTCTTTCGCTACAGCCACTAGGCAAAGGAAAACTGCCTTGCCCTCCCGGTTAAAGGAAGTCGGCGGGGCAATCCTCACTATGGATTCAGCTGATAGCCGGATCCGTCCTATACGCGACAGTAGCTTTTCGACATAAACCCATAGTTCAGCGATACTCGGACACTGGACGAGTGCGTGCAGAACGGTTTCGTCGTCCTGGCAGCACCTCGGGCAGGTCCGGCTGACGGCACTACCGTGCCGGTAGAGTTTATCTCGAAGAGGCAGAGCCCCTCGGTAGCACTGCCAGGCGACAACAACAACAACAACAACAACAACAACAACAACAATAATAATAATAATAATAATAATAATAATAATATTAATAATAACAATAATAACAATAATAATAATAACTGGATTTACGGAAGAAAATGGTCATACTTTTCTTATAATTTCATAGTCACTATTTAGAAAGAAAAAGAATTGTCATCAGTGCGCATGCGTGAGAACATTCATAGATCAAATTTCTAGCTCACCACTTTTAGAAGGCGTCTAATTGATACATATTTATTGTATAGGAATAATGCAGCGAGCTGGCTGAATCGTTTGCACGCCGGTAAAAAGCTTAGAGGTACTTCGTCCGTCTTTACCTTCTCAGAACATATTCCCCTGAGGTCGACTTTGCCTTTCATTCATTCGGAGTCGATAGAATATGTCCTAGTTGAGCACCGAGGCCGATGTAATCGACTCCCGAAATTTCTAGCCTTGTGCTGCAATGTGAATCCAGTATTTATTTTGTTGGACCTCATGATCCGATGGAGCTTTCTTCTTTTAAAGATTTTGATTTAGAGAAGTGGCTTCTATTTCTACAAAATCAAACGAACGTATTCGTTCTGACATTCTCTCTTTTAGGGATTGTGTCTGGCGTTCCTATGAGATATATTTCTCTCTCACACTAAATATTCTTTTCTACTGTAGACATGAGGCCCGAAATTTTGGGGGAGGGGGCCAGTAGATTAGATCGACCACAGTACGCAACTGGTACTTAATTTAGCGACCCGAAAGGATGAAAGGCAAAGTCGACCTTGGGGGAATTTGAAAAGTAAAGAGATCTTTTTGGTTTGAACGGCATTTTTTTTCTAGCGGTGTCATGAAATTGTCACCCATAATTATGACCCTAGTATTGATCTATTGCATTTCAATCTGTTTTAGGGTTAGGGTTAGTTAGGGCTAGGGTTAGGGTTAGAGTTAGGGTTAGGGGTGGGAGAAGGGTATCTTTTTTTCTTCGCAAATGTAAATAAACCCAATCTGTTTCTTAAACGAGGGACATATTCATACGGCACAGAATGTGTTATACCTCAATGGACGTCATTGATTGGTCGAAATTGCAGAAATTGAAGAAGAAAAACAACAAATATCTTACAAACCATAGAATTTTCTTAATAAAGCCAAGAGAAAAAGATGTTTTATAAACACATTCTACCAGTATACGAAGTTTAAATTTTTTTAAGTTACCTAGAAATTATGTTAAAAACTGCCGTTCAAACCGAAAAGATTACCTGTGTGATATAAGTGCAGTCTCATACTAATTATTTCTATGTTATATAATTGCTCTCATGCTGTAAATTGTGTGCTATAACTGCTTTCCCATAATAATTGTCTGCGAGTGATTTGTAATTGGTCTCCCACAGCATGTGTATGTGATATACTTGATCTCCGACACTAATTGTTCGTGGGTGATAACATTAGTCTCTCACAGTTATTATTTCTGCGTCATAATTGTTCTCTCACACTAACTACGTGTAAATAACGTAACTAATCTCTCGCACTAATTATTCGATGATGATATAATTGGTCCCTTGCTGTAGTATATAATCATTCTCTCACACAGATTATCTGCGGATAATATCATTGGTCTTTCATACTTATTATTTCTGCGTGATATAATCGCTCTGTCACACTAATTAGTCATAGTGATATAATGTTTTTCACACACTAATTATTTGTGCATGATATAATTGATCTTACATAGTAATAGTTTGTGTGTGATGTATATACTTGGTCTCACATACAAGTTCTGTGTGATACATTTGATATTTTACATTAATTATTTATGAGTGATATTGGTCTCACATATTAATTATTTGTAGATGATATAATTGGACTCTCACATCAATTATTTCTGTGTGATATTAATCGTTCTTTCATATTAATTGTGGGTGATATCTATTGTCTTTCACACTATTTGTGGGATAATAGTCTCCTACTCTCATTATCTGTGCATAAATGCGTCCACATGCTACATATTTTGTCCGTTATTCAAGGTTTTCCCACACTAATTATTTCTGTGAGATATAATTCGTTTCTCACACTAATTATGTGTAGGCGATATCATTCGTCTTTATCATTGTTTAGACTGATATATAATTAGTCACTAACAAGAATTATTGTTGCGTCATATAATTGGTCTCTGATACAAATTGTTTTTGTGATATATATATTTGATCTCACATACTATTTTTATGTGATACGCTTGGTCCCGCACATTAATTATTAATGGGTGATATAAATGGTCTCTCATATTAATTATTTGTAGACGATATATTTGGCCTCTCGCAATTATTATTTTGTTGGTCGTACATTTGATCTCTTCCAGTTATTATCACTTTGTGATATAATTGGTCTCTTGCACTAATTAGTCCTGTGTTTTATATAATTGGCCCCTGATGCTAATACATTCATCATGTCCCTGGACAAGTCTTCAGTTTTCAAGCAAATTCAACTTTCAAGCAAAATTCAAGGACATTTTAGTATCTTTTCTGAATATGTTTTTTTAAAAAGAGAAAGTTCTGTTTCGATCAAAACTTCATTTACGTCTCTCTCTCTCTCTCGCTCTCATCTCTCTCTCACTCTCTCTCATACACACACACACACATACACACATGCACACGCACACGTGCTCACACACACACAGTTATGTAAATGTATACATATGTATATTATAAATACATAATATATAAATATGTAAATGTGTATCGCTCTCTCCCTTTATACATGCATATATATATGTATGTATATATATATATATATATATATATATATATATATATATAAATATATATATATATATATAATGGAATAAAAACGCAATATAAGACAATAAAGCATTCGGACAGATAGACGATACAAAGGTGGATAGGAGAAACAACAATTAGAAGGACAGGCAAAAAAAGACGGGTCATTTGTGGCCTTCTTTCCTCATATATATACATATATACATATATATGTCTTCCCACCTTTGTCGCTCCAAAGATTTGGCACCAATCTCAAATCATCCCAATACCCAAAAAAGGCGATTTATCCCTCGTCACCAACTACAGGGGTATATCTCTAATGTCAATTGCTGCAAAACTGTGCAACAAACTGATCCTAAATCGTCTTGTCCTTTTTGTTGAACCTTTGCTCCGAAAGAACCAAAATGGATTCAGACATGGGCGCTCAACGCTGAGCCAGTTACTATGCCTACGCAGACTTATTGAAGAATCAAAAGCATTTAATCGCGATCTTGCAATGGTATTTGTAGACTTTTCTAAAGCGTTCGATTCTGTAGATAGGTACAAGATGTTTGAAATCCTTAAGCTCTATGGAATACAGACAAAATCATTTCTGCCATCAAGGTCCTCTACACAGATACGTCTTCAACCATCTTAACCCCTGACGGAGAAACATCATCTTTCTCAATCAAAGCCGGAATACTGCAGGGAGACACTCTCGCCCCATTTCTTTTCATCATTGTTGTTGATTATGTGCTACGTATGTCAGTTGATACCATCTCTGGCAAGGGCTTTGAAATAAAACCAAGAAGTTCCAGACACCCAGCTGAATACTTGACAGACACTGACTTTGCTGACGACATCGCTCTTATCAGTGATTCTCTCTCCAATGCCCAGTCTCTTTTACAATCTCTTGAACAAGCCTCAAATTGTGTAGGTCTTTACCTCAATGAGGCCAAGACTGAATACATAAACAAGTGCCTGTCCAACAGTGATTGCATCATACATACTCTCAACAATGCGCCCTTAAATATGGTTTCTGATTACAAATATCTTGGGTCATACATATCATCATCTGAAAAATACTTTCTAACTAGAAAGGGTATGGCCTGATCAGCCTGTAATGACATGCATAAGATCTGGTCATCAAATCTAAGTAGAGACTTCAAACTTGAAATCTTCAAAGCCACAGTCGAACCAATTCTACTATATGGCTCAGAAACCTGGACGTTATCAAAGAAGCTTGAGAGGCGGTTGGATGGAACCTACACTCGTCTCCTTATGAAAGCTCAAAATCTCTCGTGGAAGCGCCATCCAACCAAAATGCAAATATATGGGAAACTACCACCTGTGTCATCTCTTGTGAAAGGTAAGAGAGTCCAGTTTGCTGGTCATTGTTGTAGGGCTGAAAAAGAGGTAATTTCTACTCTTCTCCTCTGGAAGCCATCTACTCGCAATACCAGAGGGCGCACACTTTCCCACCCTGATGTAGTCTTCAGGGATACAGGCATCCAGCAAAAGGACCTCCGTAATGCAATGATGGACCGTGAAGTCTGGCGTAGCATGGTAAATTCCATTGTCTCGACCACGGTCGAACAATGATGAATGATGATGACATATATATATATATATATATATATATTTAACACACTCGTAATATACACGAATATCTGTCTGTCTATCTATCTATATACAGACACACACGCACACACACATCATTATTATAATGTTTATGAAATCTGTAGGTTAACTTTCGGCTTGATTTGCATCTCCGCGCTTTCTTCTCTCTCTCTCTCTCTCTCTCTCTCTCTCTCTCTGTCCCTCCCTCTCTTTCTATCTGTATGTATATATGTAGTACACACACACACATGTACATTCCTTAATAATATCGTTATAGACATTTAACTTTCACTTTTGACCTTAAGAATGCTTTTAACTCCATCAGACGAGACGTCACCCTCCACGCAGTAAGGGAGAATTTCCCACACTTAATCACTTTGGTTGGCAAACATATCGGGAGTCCTCCTACTTCTCGTTTGAGGACCACCTCATCCCATCTGCTTATGGAATCCAACAAGGTGATCCACTTGGTCCTGCCCTGTTTGGGAGGCCTTCTTGACAAGGTGCTTACAATTGCAAGGAACATGGTCGTAGATGTCTTAGCGTTAACAGCTCCAAATGCGAGCTCTAGCACCTCAACCATAAAGCATCGCATGAGCAGACTACTAAACTATTTGTTGGCTCACTCCCCTCAATCGCGATTCTTCTTTTGTTAGCGTGGTGCTCCCCTGGAGCCCCAATTACTGACCTAGCTTTCGAGTTCATTTTTAGATCCAAATTGGCTAATATCGAACAACTTTTAAAAAAACCTTGAATTGCGCCCCACCAAGTTTTTTTATATACTTAGGAATTACTTGTCAATTCCTAATATATTGTATTTTCTGAGAGTTAGTCCCACTTACATATTCCTGTCGTCCCTCCAATACTTTGACGACCTTCAGGAAACTCGAATGCTTGGTCAATGTCAAACTCTTCCCAAAACACCGCGACAAAGCTGCTTTGCCCAAACGGTTTGGGAGTTTAGGTCTATGCAAGTGCTCGTCTTTATCTCTTCCCTGTTTTCTTTCCTCCATTCACACTTGCTCCCCTTTGGTAGACAACATCCTCTCCTCTCCATCCTAGACTAATTCCAACAGGGAGTTGGATGAAGCTGTATCACTGTAGAGAGAGCTGGGCTTGTCAGTTCCGGTTACAATGGAGGATAAACGGAAACAGAGAGTAGGTGCCATTTCCAACCCTCTCTTTGATCATCAATCTGATCAATTTCCGAGATGCCGTCTACTTTCAGCTAGAGCAAAATTCTCAGGGGACTGGATTTATGCGCTACCTGTGGCCAACATTGGAGGTCTACTCAGTCTAGATGAACTCCACATCTCCATGGCTCTCAAAATGGAGCTGACGTTTGTAGGGTACTGAGATGCCGCTGTGGTAGGCCCCATTGACCCCACGATTCTTCACAGGGCCTGTATTGCCGCCTAAAATGCTGATCGCTTCACTCGTAACACCAAATTAAACCTAATTACTGAGCGCGCCCTGGCTTAATATCCCCTCAGTTCTGGATCCGTTGGGGGGTTATCAAGAAATGATGGAAAGAGACAAGATGGTATTACCCTCTGTCCCTGGGTTAGAGGTAGGTGCCTCATTTGGGACGTCACAATCTGTGACTCTTTTGTTCCTCCCCACATTCTGGATGCTGCAGTTAATGGGAGGGTCACTGCTTCTGTAGCCAAACGGAAGAAAACCTTGAAGTATCCGGACCTGACAGTGAACTATCTCTTCCAGCCTGAGGCGTCTGAGATGTTCGGAGGGACTGGATCAATAACCGCGAAGTTCTTGTCAATGTTGTCAGCTTTGCCTCACCGAGGTGTCAGGTGATGCCAGTAAGGGCACTTGGCTTTCCCAACGCCTAAGTCCATGGTAATGCTGCGAGAGTACTGACTTGCTTCAGTAGGTTCTGTTAAGCCTTGTGGTGTACGACCAGTTGTGATAAAAGAAAAAAAATTCCCAACAAATGGTTTCAATTCAGTTTTAACAGAAAGATTTCGAAAAAATAGATGAAAGTTCCCCGGTAATTTTCTTTCATGTAAATAAATATTAATTTTAATTAAGAAAT
>NC_043002.1:91584180-91589180 GCF_006345805.1 Octopus sinensis
AGACTGCGACATCTCTGGCTCTATGTAGACGACGGTGAACAGGTGTTGGTCGCCGTTTGTGAGGCACGCTTTCCCGCAGCTCGTCTCCATGACCGAACTGCAGTCGTGGATCAAAAAGAGGCCGAGGAAGGGCGAATGGCACCGCGAGTGTCGCGTTGCTCTCAAGCAACTCTGCCGTCCTGGGTCGACCTTGAGTGACTTCAACACAACCAAGCATTCTATAGGGGTTAGTGGAGGGGAGGTACGACGACGAGCTCGGGGCGAACCTGGACGTCGACGAGGAGTACCTGACCCGCCTGTTCAGGACGACTTTCGGGCCAGGGCCCATGGACAACTTCCAGAGATCCCTGGCCTGGCAGTGCTACCGAGAAGCGCTACCCGTTCGGGATAAGCTCTACAGACACGGCTCGAGAAACACGGGGCCGACCTGCCCGAGATGCGGTCAGAGCGACGAAACCGTTCTGCACGCACTCGTGCAGTGTCCAACAATTTCCGACCTGTGGGCTTATGTCGAACAACTGCTGTCACGTGTGGGACCTGTCGGTTTATCAGCTGAGTCTATCGTCAATATTGTCACGCCTCCTTCCTTCAAACGGGAAGGAAGAGCTATTTTCATCATCTTTGTGGCTATGGCGAAATAATGTATCTGGTGGACGCGTCTGAAAGGATTGGAGACAAACACTTTCCTCTCTGGTCAATCTCTCATCAACTTCTTCAAGTACCACTTGAAAAGGAAAGTGAGAGTAGAGAGGCAAGTTTTGTCTAGCGAATGTTTTAAAAAAAGATGGGTGAATGTAGCAAGAATGGCACGTATGAATGACGAAGCCACCTTGAGCATGACCCTATGAACCCAGAAATTGAAAACAGAGAGTTGCTTATTCGCAAAAAAAAAAGAGAGATATAACATGTGACTCCATTGACCGAGGTTACCGTGGTCTTTTCCGTAGGCTTTTCTTTCCACGGGTAAACCTCACCTGTCCTCCCCTTTACACTTCATATTGACATTTCTGTGATAACGATCCCTATTGATCAATTTTTTTTTTTCCTAACCCCTTTTTTTTAACCCCCCTTTTTTTGTCCTCTTTCTCTCCTTTTACGATCCCTTTTGATCGAAATTCCCCCTTCCTTTTTTTTTTTTTTTTTTTAAACCTTCAAAAGAAAAGCTCTACCTTGTAATTTGTTCTATCTGTGTGCAGCCCTGTGTGGCTAATAAAGAAACATATCTATCTATCTATCTATCTATCTATCTATCTATCTATCTATCTATCTATCTATCTATCTATCTATCTATCTATCTATCTATCTATCTATCTATCTATTTATCTGTCTGTGTGTCTGGCTGTGTGTCCGTCTCAGTCTATCTATCTATTTATCTGTCTATCTATCTATCTATCTATCTATCTATCTATCTATCTATCTATCTATCTATCTATCTATCACTGTTATTGCCTCAATGCTTCACTCAAAACACAAGTAACCTAAACGACTCAATTCAGTTTCCTCCATTCAGTAATCTCAAAGAAATATTCGAATCATTACTTCCTTGCAGCTATTTTTATATTCCGTAACTGCTTCACCGTCTCAATTCACTGCTTAGAGACAATACATCAGAAGTATATATTTAAACCGTAATATCAGAAGGATCAACAGTGCAATGACGCTCTCCACGAGATTAGACGATGCAGCAGTGACAAGATGACATGCTCTTTCTGCATTGATGAATGCGATAAAGTGTCTTTGTAGCTTGTTTCAGTTATTAGATTGTAGCCATGTTGGGACACTGTTTCGAAGAATTTTTAGCTTCACATTTTATTTTCATTGAAATCTAAGTACTTATTTATTGTTCGTTCTTGCCGGAGCCGAATTATTGAATTACTGTAGGACGTAAGCACACAAACACCGCTTGACAACCGGTGGTACGAGACAAACACAGACGCAACAAAGACAACCAGCCAGGCAGAGAGGCACACACGCACACACACATACACACACACATACACACCCACATACACACACACACACATACACACACACATACACACGCACGAACACACACACATACATACACACATACACACACACGAGCACACACACACACATACACACGACGGGCTTCTTTCAGTTTACGTCAACTAAATCCATTCGCAAAACTTTGGTCGCCCTCCCACCCCCACCCCCACCCCAAGGCTTTAGTAGCAGACATCTTGCCAAAGGTGCTACGCTCTGGGACTGAACCCGGAATCATATGGTTGAGAAGCAAGCTTATTATACCACACAGCCACGGCACACCGTCGGTCACGATGACGTACGTTCCAGTTCATTCGATCAACGGAACAGCTTGCACATGAAACTATTTGTTTGAGTATGTGTGTATATGTGGTGTGTGTGTGTGTGTGTTTGTGTGTATGCGCACGCGCGTGCGTGCATTGATTTGTGATGATCTGTTTTAAAGGTAGTTTAAGAATACCAAAGGATGGGATGACTCAAATTTATTACAAATTTCATGTTAAGACAATTTTAACTAAGCGCGTATACCACCAGTGATTGAATAAACCTATACACACACATACATACCTATCTCTCTCTCTCTCTCTCTCTCTCTATATATATATATATATATATATATATATATTATGTGTATATATGATTGATTGATTGATTCTTGTTTCAGCTCATGAGCGTGGCCATGCTGGGGGCAACCGCCATTTGTTATATATATATATATATATGATATATATATATATATATATGTATGTATATACTATATATATATATATATATATATATATATATATATATATATATATATATTATATATATATATGTGTGTGTAATGTATATATATATATATATATATTATATATGTGTGTGTGTGTGTATGTATATATATATTATATATATATATATATTTACTCGTTACATATCTACGTGTGTACGTGTACGTAAGTGTATGAACGTCAGTATGGGTGTTTGTGTATATGTGTGTGTGTGTGTGTGTGTGTAAATGTGCATTTGTGTGCGTATGTTCACTGATAATTTCACACAAATACGCCATATTTAAAAGCGAGTATAAAATATCATTAACTTTTACTTGATACAAAATGGAGTGTGAAGTGCGGGAAGTGAAACAGTAAATGTTGTTGCTACCAGGAGACATGTAAACTTAGAATTGGACAGTAAAATATATCAAAGAACGACGACTTCTAAAGCCTTTAAAGTATGACGTCTCTACTTCTTCGCCTATACTCTTACCACTTCCTTCCACACTCTCTCTCTCTCTCTTTCTGTCTCTCTAATCTTTTCTATCGTTTCTATTATCTTTGCCTCTTTATTTCTCTTTTCGCACATCTCTCAATGATATCTCGCTTGTATTTCTCTGTCTGTCTGTCTGTCTCTCTCTCTCCCTCATACACACAATTTCATTTCGTCTCATTATATTATCTCTCTATTTTCATCTGTTATCTTTTTCTCTTTTTCTCTCTTTCATTTTATCCTTCTTTAAAAATTTTTTTTTTCTGCCTGTTGCTTTCTTAGTTTCTTTACTTCGTTTTGTTCCCCTTATATATCCGTGTCTCATTTTCAAATCAACACCTATAGACACATAACACAACACACACACACATGAGCCCACACACATACACACCACACACACACGTACACATCAACATTCGTACACACATACGTACACAAACGTATACACACGCTAACACACTCATAACACACATACATACACACACACACACGTACACACATTTCACGCCCACAAAATACAAATATTAAAATATACAGATAGTTACATTTTGTATTCCTTATTTCCCCCCACAGCACCGTTTCTTTCGTCCCTCTCCATCTCTTTCCGTCTCTTTCCGATTCACTCCGTCTCTCTTCGCTTCTCTCTCTCTCTCTCTCTCTCTCTCTCCCTCTCTCTTTGTCTCTGTCTCACTCATTCCCTGTCTATACGTCTGTCTAAAGAGACAACAATATTTATAGATCGAGCTACACAGCTTCAAACAACGACTGGCTTTGAACTTTGAACACACTCATATTCCATTGAAGACACACATTTAGCTCAGCAGTCATGCACGCAAAGATATTAACCTTGTGTGGCCACTATAGATCGATAAATCAACTTAATCAACCAATTATACAACCGCTATTGCAAACACACTAACAGTACGGATGCATATACTCATACCATTATATATACATATATATATATATATATATATATATATATATATATATATATATACATATATGTCTGTGTGTACGTTTGCCTGTGTGTGTATTAACTGTAGGATGTAGCGGCGCATAAAAATCACGAATCTCGCCAGTGTCTCATCTGGAACAGTTTCATTGGAATTGCACAAGAACTCTGTCCCTGTTCAGTTTCCTTTACAATGATAGCAATGAGCAAGTCTTTCAAACGAGATTAACAGACGAAATGTTAGTCTTTCAACTGATAGAAAATGCTAAATGTTTAGATTGCCCACAGCTTTCTCTTGCACCAGACAATCGGACTGTTTTCCTTTAATGTCATACCAATCCTAGACAATTCTTGATTCTTGAAATAATTTCCTCGTCTATTTTTTTTTTTTTTGCATTCTGTGGAAGTGAATTTCCCCGTTTTGGTTGCACTTCTGTAGAAGTGAAGATAATTTCATTAAATCATGAACATTGGTAAGTATGATTTGTGTTATATATATATATATATATATATACATAGTTCAAATTTACAGAAGACAAAAGACATATATATATATATATAATATATATATATGAATTCATATAATAGTCATGTGTATGCATGAATATTATATGTATTTATATAAGTATGTATGTATTTATGTATGCATATATATATATATAGATATACACAAACACACACACACACACACACATATATATATATATAGAGAGAGAGAGAGGGAGAGAGAGAGAGCGAGAGAGAGAGAGGGAGGGAGAGAGACAGACAGGCAAACAGACAGAGACAGAGAGAG
>NC_043002.1:91596680-91624180 GCF_006345805.1 Octopus sinensis
TGTCTTTTTATCTATTATGTTTGCATTTATTGAGGCTTTCACTAGGCATTCCACCGGTATTATAAATTTCATATTATAAATATTAATAGTTACGGTGTTTGCCGCGCTGTGCACTCTTATATCTTTGGTATTAGGACTATCCTGCCAAATGGTTTCATTGTATATACAAATCACTATTCAGTGATTTGACCACAACATCATGTCCCATGTGTTAATGATAAAGCAATTTTTGGACACTTGCTTATGATGAAGGTGATATCTTCGGTCTTAGCTCCACAAAGTCTGTATCGGTAATTACATTGCAGTGTTTTTCTTGTGTTTGTCTCTCTTCTGTGCATCATGAATTTGGTTGCTACATACAGTTACTGGATTGAAAACGCATACCATTCAAAGTGAGACTTAGTGAACCAATCGTTGATCCAAGTTGGAGTTTTTAGATTATCAATACTACTGTCATCCTGGAGCTTTAGTGTATTAACGCGTGACTACGGGAAATATTTCTCGAAGAGCTGCTTTCCAAGTCCCATGAGGTTATCTCTCGCCTGTATGCAAATTCAGTCAGTAGATGCTCTTCTTTGACTCTTGGTGATTAAAAGTTGTTACCGAATGGATATGTGGCATTCAAAAGCTGTCTGAATGGATGTTAAGTCTCTGCCTCCTTGTGTTCATTTTAGAAAGATGCAGTCTACATCACTGTTGATCTGAAAATGGTTTGTGCTGCTTAGTTTCATTCGGATTTTCGCATCAATGGCTCAGATCTCCTCAATTGTCCAATCGAGTTGCCTAAATCGTGGTATCACTGCAAGTACTGCAAAAAATACCGTGAGCCACTGTTTTATTTTATGCACAGAGTCCTGAGGTCCATATTTTTCTTATTTGGCTGCTTTATTCCTTAGTGACGCGTTCCTTGTTACAGGTACCGTCGTAAGTATTATTTTCATCCATCCCTGGGTACCTGTCCTCGTCAGACATCGAAGAAACAATCAAGTCATTGATGGAGATGTTACTATAGTCTGGTTTAGTTTTCCCCCAATTCACAGTCACAGAAGAACATTTAACCTGATCAAACTCCATCCGTATATCTTTTGAAAAAATGTATTCACTCATAGTACTGTTTTTCATATATATGTTTCTGACATATTTCATGTCATCTTTAAAGAAGCAGCGTGTTATCTTGGTGCCCCTGTCTCCCTGTGACCCCGTGAAATACCTTACGAATTTCCTCAACATGAATGATCAGGGGCTTTGTGAATATATGAACCGCATCCCAGAGAGACTGCCTCCCTAAAGAATATCTCAGTGATACTGTATTTTATCAGCGATAAAGTCAATCAATTTTATTAAACTTCAAGCTGGTGACCCAGGATGAAGTCTGGTCAGCTATGTCTTTCATTACGCTCTCTGGAACCTTAGGAAGTTGGAGGGCTTGTAGCATCCAATGGAAAATTCAAATACTTTCTTATTGTCCAAACACATCGAAACCAGGTATATAAGTATATGTATGTAAGATTAAATAATAGAATGAATGAATGAACGTTTTTTTTTCTTTTAGATTGAAGTTTTTCCTTCATAAAATATCTTTGTTAGAGTCAAGTTCTTGGAATTTTTAAATATTGGGAAGTAGTGTGCATATATGTAGGTACATGTATGGATAAACTTGGACTGATATAAGGATTGCACTTGCATTTCAGTAGTTGAGTACGTGTATGTTTTGTTATTGTATATGTATGTGTCTGCCAAAGCATATATAATTGTGAGCATATATTTAATCCATATTTAAGATCCAGAGACCTCAAATGAAGAGCACGTGGAATGTTTATTCTTTTACTCCTTTACTTGTTTCAGTCATTTGACTGTGGCCATGCTGGAGCAACGCCTTTAGTAGAGCGAATCTACCCCAGGACTTATTCTTTGTAATCCTAGTACTTATTCTATCGGTGTCTTTTGCCGAAGCGCTAAGTTACGGGGACGTAAACACACCAGCATCGGTTGTCAAGTGATGTTAGGGGGACAAACACAGACACACAATCACACAGACACACACACACACACACACACACACACACACACACACACAACACACACGCATATATATATACATATATACGACGGGCTTCTTTCAGTTTCCGTCTACCAAATCCACTCACAAGGCTTTGGTCGACCCGAGGCTATAGTAGAAGACACATGTCCGAACTGCCATGCAGTGGGACTGAACCCGAAACCATGTGGTTCGTAAGCAAGCTACTTGCCACACAGTCACTCCTACGCTTATGTTTACAGACTTTTGATGTACAACTAATAAATATCTGAAAGATGCAAATCAGTTTACTTATATTTTGGTGAACCGAACACTTTTAGGCATATATGCAAATTCGCCCTGTGCTTCTACGACAATAAGTATCAATAAAAATCTGTAGCTTGGCTATAAGAATGTGAGGTTTTTATTATTACCCTGTAAATGTATTTACTCTCGTTTTAGATGAGACATTCACATCTACTGGGTATCTTACCTCTACAACAGTGCAACAAGTTTATTTCCTATCTCACACTGGTAGTGATGGTGGTAGAAGCCGTGACGGTATTATGTTGTTGGTTGTAGGAACGGAGGCGATGTTACATACAATACCACCACCGCCACCACTAAGCCATCACTATAACCATTAGATAGTAGTAGTTTTGTGGTGTAGATGCGTGTTGTCATTATTGCTGTTGATTACTGTTGCTGTTGCTGTTGAGCGAACTGTCTTTGTCCCAGAGCTCGCAAGATGGGAGAAGTCCGAAACGTGGTCCTTTGCTATTCGTAAGACCCGCAGAAGAGAAAGCAGGTCAACCCCCGACACCGAGAGCATCGACCGATGGATGAATGCGCATCCAGGCTCAGCGGTTGCGTAGGAAGTCGGGGACAAGAAACAGGAAGAAAGAGTGAGAGAAAGTTGGAGCGAAAGAGTATAACAGAGGTCGCCACCACCCCCTGCCGGAGCCTGGCGGAGCTTTAAGTGTTTTCGCTCAATAAACACACACAACGCCCGGTCTGGGAAACGAAACCGCGATCCTCCAACCGCGAGTCCGCTGCCCTAACCATTGGGCCATTGCACCTCCACTTGCTGTTGATTAGCAAGACAGTGAGTATTCAACAATAGTTTGAGGAATATTTCTCTGCTATTTCTAGCAAGTGTTGCTTTGGTGCATATGGTAATTATGAATGCCGGCATGTGGAGACTGGTTGCGTCTGATTGATTGAATTAAAACAACAAAATTCTAAGGACTCATACCGTATTTATTTCTCCGGAAAATCATTATAATTTTTGTAATCAGTATGAAAATTTACATATCTTTTATCTTTTTATCTAATTCAATCATTGAATAATAGTCTTGCAGGGTACCTCCTTGAAGGGTTTAGTCGGAGAAATTACTTATCAGTAAGTCTATTACTTGTTTCATCGGGTACTTTGCCGAACTGCTAGCTTACGAGGACGTGAAGAAACTAACACCAGTTGCCAAGCGGTGGAGGACACAAACACACACACACACACACATACACACACACACACGCATACACACACACACACACATAAACGTACACACACACTCATACACACATACGGTGAGCTAGCACAGTTCCAATCGACCTAATTCATTCACAAGGCATGGTCAGCTCGCGGCTACAGTCGAAGACACATGCCCAACATCCGGCACAGTGGAACTGAACCAGAAACCACCCGGATGCAACGCGAGCTCCTTAACCATACGGCCATGTCTGTAGAATTTTTCGAAAAATTCAGATCTAGTATATCAGACCGAAAAACAAAATATATACAAACACTGAAGTACATCTCTCTCCATACGTTACACTGCAACCTATCACCACATCACTAATACTTACCAGATCGATCTGCATGATCGATCTGCATGATCGATCTGCTAGAAACAACAAATTTTCTGCAAATCAAATCTTACCATTTTAAACAAAGATACATCAGATAATGTAGTCCTAGATATACTGTCATAAGATAATTAAGACTGGAAAGACTTTGATCATAGGTCAGGTCGATCAGGTTTGGCCAAGGGTTAAACAACAAAAACAACAATAGTTAATATGGAAATCGTTTGTAAATCGTTAGGCGTGTGTTCAAAAGTTGCCTTCATTTTGTTTTGATTTTGCCTTTTGATGACGTTAGGCTCTGATCGATATTTGATCGCTTAATCTGTTTATCGATATTCTAACACTGAAAGTAACGACCTCTGCTAATTCTGTCAGATTATTTTTGAGACAATTAAATCTAGTTCTTTTCATTAATAGTCTCTTCAGCAATTCGTATTTTTTTTACACGCATTAAAACGCAATATATAATAGGAACATACACATCAACTCGTATATAAAGACACAGCCAAACATATATACATACCGTTCAATTCAATTACTTGTGGCATAAAAAGCAATAGTTAAACATATATTGTAACAATAACGGCGAAAACATTACGCCATCATATCTCCAACTCAACCTCTGAAAAGGCGAAAAGAACATAAAGTTTAAATAAACCCTGTAGTTCCTGCTGTACAATTTGTTGTGCAACAGTAACTACATTAAAATTATTAATATTAAGAAGGCATTCGCAGGTTCTAATCCGTATTATACACACACACACAGCCTTGGCTTTGTTGTCTTATTTTCTCATTTCATTTGACATATATATATATATATGAGCACCACCAGCAAAAATATTTTTTCCTCTGTCTTCCCTTCTTGGGATCTTTCCTTCTCCTTGTTTCCGACGAAGAGCTCCGCTCGAAACGTTAAACCGTCCTTCCCTTCTTTCCTGAGCGTCAATGATACTTTAATTGTTCCACGTCCTCGCGTTGCTGTGTGTTTTTTTCTCTTTTTTTTCTGTGTTTTCTTGTTTGGATTAACTTTATATATATATATATATAGGTGTGTGCGTTTGAAAAGGTTAAACGAAAGCTCTCACACTCTAGAAAATAACTTCTTCCCAAAAGAGGTTATGCTAGAAATAGGAGCTAAATCGCCCTGATGCGCACTGAAGCGTTCTCTTTCCCCTCTCTCTCTCTCTCTCTCTCTCTCTTCTCTCTCTCCATATATATATATATATGCTCTGGCCCGAGCAATGCTTATGAGTGAATTTAGTAGAGGCAAACATATGTTTGTGTTTGCTCTTCAACGTACCAGTTAGCAAAAGGTGTTGGTTTGCTTATGTCCGCATGACTTAGCGGTTCGACAATAGAGATCGGTAATATAAGTACCAAACTTAAAAGATCCGATGTGTCGATTAAAACCGTTCAAGGTGGTGCCCAAGCACGGCTGCAGTTCAATAGCTGAAGCATTAAAACCAGAAAGACAAACACACACACACACACACACACGCACTGTATTTCTCCACCAGCCATCGCTATTTCAGAAAAAAGCCTTAAGTAAGGTGGAGTCTATAGTTTGCTGTCGAGATCTAATAAGAGTAGAACCTACTCAGAGTTGCCATCCATGCTTCTGAAATAAACAAAATAATATTAGTTTTTGAGTAATATGATTTTGTTTACCACATTTGTTTACTTATTGTTCCATCCACTAATTTTATTAACATTATTTTGACAATGATTAATACTAACTCAACTATATTTAGCACCCACTGAAAGGCGGCCAGCTGGCAGAAACGTTAGCACGCCGGGCGAAATGCGTAGCCGTATTTCGTCTGCCGCTACGTTCTGAGTTCAAATTCCGCCGAGGTCGACTTTGCCTTTCATCATTTCGGGGTCGATAAATTAAGTACCAGTTACGCACTGGAGTCGATGTAATCGACTTAATCCGTTTGTCTGTCCTTGTTAATCCCCTCTGTGTTTAGCCCCTTGTGGGTAGTAAAGAAATATATATTTAGCACCCATCTAACTATGATTAACTGAAAGTCAACTCAATATTTTTACTTATCATATTACTCTTTTACTCTTTTACTTGTTTCAGTCATTTGACTGTGGCCATGCTGGAGCACCGCCTTTAATCGAGCAACTCGACCTCGGGACTTATTCTTTTGTAAGCCCAGTACTTATTCTATCGGTCTCTTTTGCCGAACTGCTAAGTAACGGGGACATAAACACACCAGCATCGGTTGTCAAGCAATGCTAGGGGGACAAACACAGACACACAAACACACACACGCATATATATATATATACATATATACGACGGGCTTCTTTCAGTTTCCGTCTTCCAAATCCACTCACAAGGCTTTGGTCGGCCCGAGGCTATAGTAGAAGACACTTGCCCAAGGTGCCACACAGTGGGACTGAACCAAGAACCCTGTGGTTTGTAAACAAGCTACTTACCACACAGCCACTCCTGCGCCTACTTATTTTTAAGTTAAATTGTTTTCTTTTGTTTGTTTGTTGCTGTTGTCAGAGTAATTCAGTTTCGTGTTGCCGCCCATGCTTATTATGGGTGGATTTAAGAACTAATTTTTGATTAATAGAATCCGTCTGACTCTACTTTATTACGTTAGTGTAGATTTTACTTCTACTGGTTCGAATAGTAAAATTTATTGTACAGTCCTATGTTCTGGGTGTTCTAAGTGAGTACTGTATACGCACTGAAAAATATTAACGATTCAGTTCTCGAAGAATCGTGATGTTATTTGTTCATACTTTGTTTTTAAATGCAACAAATCAAATATAGAAAGAAACGTTTAAAACAAGTTGTTGTCATATCATGTGTAGAAATATCTTAAAGTTTGCATTACATGTGCCGGATTAATGAATTTAATACGTTAGCACCGAGTCTTCGTTCATTTTATCAGTTAACTATAAGCTTCACTTTACTTCCTGTTCTTGGAGATGTAGTTACGATTGGTGGAGAAATACAGAAATGCTTATAGAACGATTCACTCTTAGAAACCTTAGTGTTCAGCAGTACGAAACAGCTAACTGTATATTATATATATATATATATATATATATTATATATATATAATATATATATATATATATATATATATAATATATATATATAGATAGATAGATATAGATATATTTATATACTCTTTTTACTCTTTTACTATTTTACTTGTTTCAGTCATTGTGACTGTGGCCATGCTGGAGCAACGCCTTTAGTCGAGCAAATCGACCTCAGGACTTACTCTTTGTAAGCTTAGTACTTAGTCTCTTTTGCCGAACCGCAAAGTTACGGGGACGTAAACACACCAGCATCGGTTGTCAAGTGATGTTAGGGGGCGACAAACACAGACACACAAACATACACACACACATACATAAATATATATATATATACATATATACGACGGGCTTCTTTCAGTTTCCGTCTACCAAATCCACTCACAAGGGTTTGGTTGGCCCGAGGCTATAGTAGAAGACACTTGCCCAAGGTGCCACGCAGTGGGACTGAACCCGAAACCATGTGGTTGGTAAGCAAGCTACTTACCACATATATATATATATATATATATATAAGCTTTTACCTGTTTTAGACATTTGACTTGGGTATCACTTTGAAGGGCTTTAGTCGAAAAAATCGACACCAGTACTTGTTCTATCGGTGTCTATTGTCGAACCATTAAGTTATGAGGATCCTAACAAACCAGCAGTTTTCGTCAATCAGCGTGATTTGAAAACCTAGACTAAGAGCAGGGACAACAGAACGCGAAGGAGTACAACTACATCAAATGTGATTTTATTGTCTCATCCAGTTGTACTTAGATGTACAATTGGGTGAGAAGATAAAGTCACAACCACATACTCCGTAATTCGATGTTTTATCGACAGAGCAGTATTGTATTGCATTCTATATACATTACTTCTTGTTAATAAATGTCTATATTAGGCGCAGGAGTGGCTGTGTGGTAAGTAGCTTGCTAACCAACCACATGGTTCCGGGTTCAGTCCCACTGCGTGGCATCTTGGGCAAGTGTCTTCTGCTATAGCCCCGGCCGACCAATGCCTTGTGAGTGGATTTGGTAGACGGAAACTGAAAGAAGCCTGTCGTATATATGTTTATATATATATGTGTGTGTGTGTGTGTGTGTGTGTCTGTGTGTGTGTGTGTGTATTTGTATGTTTGTGTTTGTCCCCCTATCATTGCTTGACAACCGATGCTGGTGGTGTTTACGTCCCCGTAACTTAGCGGTTCGGCAAAAGAAACCGATAGAATAAGTACTGGGCTTACAAAGAATAAGTCCCGGTGTCGATTTGCTCGACTAAAGGTGGTGCTCCAGCATGGCCGCAGTCAAATGACTGAAACAAGTAAAAGAAAAAAGAATAAAAGAATATTAGATTACCCTTCAGGCATTAGAGTGTACATTATCTGTCGTATTAGCCTTCAATCAGTACAGAATACTTTATTTTCTTCTATTATATCAGTCTTCAGTCATTACCGTGGATCCTATGTCTATCATAACGTAATTCAGCCGTTAGAGAATCTCTAATTTAAACCTATCATACTAATAGTCAGTCTATACAGAATATGCTACATATATCATTTTGTCTATCAATCAGTATAGAGTGTCTTAAATGTATAGTAGAGCTGTTAGTCAGTACACAGAACCTTGATTCAATCAATATATAAGGTCTGTATATTAACGCTAACCTCACTGCAATAGCGTTATCACGTAACTACAACATGCCAAAACATAGATGCATCATTAAGAATTCATAACTTCAATATGACAGCTTGCCAGTAAATTTCATAAAATAGGACTAACAACTTTAGCGTATGTTTTAACACTTTGAAACCTTAGAGTATGCTTTAGCAAGCGTGATTCCGTTTCTTTATACTCCCGGACAACGCGAAAGCGGGTAACAACGTGGTTTTGGGTTTACAGCTGAAAACAACGATATTTCTGTCAATTAGTAAAGGCGCAGGAGTGGTTGTGTGGTAAGTAGCTTGCTAATCAACCACATTGTTCCGGGTTCAGTCCCACTGCGTGGCATCTTGGGCAAGTGTCTTCTGCTATAGTCCCGGGCCAACCAATGCCTCGTGAGTGGATTTGGTAGACGGAAACTGAAAGAAGCCCGTCGTATATATGTATATATATATGTATATATATATATGTGTGTGTGTATATGTTTGTGTATCTGTGTTTGTCTCCCTAGCATTGCTTGACAACCGATGCTGGTGTGTTTACGTCCCCGTCACATAGAGGTTCGGCAAAAGAGACCGATAGAATAAGTACTAGGCTTACAAAGAATAAGTCCCGGGGTCGATTTGCTCGACTAAAGGCGGTGCTCCAGCATGGCCGCAGTCAAATGACTGAAACAAGTAAAAGAGTAAAAGAGTAAAAACAGAGTATAAACACAAAACAAATGTGGCCACCTGTTTTTGCGTCTTCCAGGAGTTACTTGCAGCTTTACGAAACCATAGTCCTCGAAATGAATTCGCGGAATCAAAAGATTAAAACATTATCGTGTTATTTAAAATTTTACCGTGTAATTTAAAACTAATCCCTACTCTATAACTCAACCATCTTTTAAGTTATATCACTACGTAATCACGTTCCTTATATGCTGTTGTAATATGCACATGTAAAAGCGACGTTTAGAAAAGTCAGAAGGGCGATGGACAAAATCATTTGTGGCTATTTACTTACTTCCCTTGGTAACTACTGCACATCCACGTCTAAATATGTATGACCTTGCTTAGTCAATGAGGAGGCGCAATGGCCCAGTGGTTAGGGCAGCGGACTCACGGTCGGAGAATCGCGGTTTCGATTCCCAGACCGGGCGTTGTGTGTGTTTATTGAGCGAAAACACCTAAAAAGCTCCACGAAGTTTCGGCAGGGGGTGGTGGCGATCCCTGTTGTACTCTTTCGCCACAACTTCCTCTCACTCTCTCTTCCTATTTCTTGAGTAACACTGCGATGGACTAGCGTCCCGTCCAACTGAGGGGAACACATACGCCACAGAAACCGGGCCCATGAGTCTGGCTAGGCTTGAAAAGGGCGACGTTTCTCAAAGGGGTAAGTTATACTAAAAATGAATAAACACACGTACGCACGCGCATGCACATACATACACTCATATACTTGTATGTATATGTGTGTGTCTTAGTGTATGTGTATATATATATATATATATATATATATTTTATATATATATATATATACGATATGTGTGCGTGTATGTGCATACCTTTAATATTTTATCTGTGGAGAAATAAAACGTTAACTCTTATGACACGGAGGGAATATATATATATATTATATATATATATATATATATATATATATATATTACTAATTTTATACACATGTCCTAAATGCATGCATCAAAGTGACATTGGGAGAATCGGCAGAGCACCAGATAAAATCCTTTGTGATATTTAGCTTCTTTCCTTCCACTCTAAAAATAGTACTCCTGTGTCTATGTAAGTAATTAAAATTATCCTAAAAATGATAAAGCTAGCATTACTAAGATCATTATCGCACGATCCCTACATTGATATAATCAATGTATTCATACATTATAATTGAAACATGTCTAATTTTGAATCTAATCATTAATATTGTAATGTTATTTCTTATATTACCTCTTCCTTTTTCTCGTTCGTTTTTCCTCTTTTTCTCTCCCCATCTCTTACCGTCATCATCATCATCATCACTTATTATCACTGTTATATTAATGATAATAATAATTACACTGGTTTACAGAGAAATTGAGGCAAGCATAAAAATTATTGTGGCCTAATTTGGGGCTGCTGATTTCAGATACAAACCCAGTTTTCACTCATCACCTCTAGTTTTTGGGATATACATTATTAAGCTTTTGCGACAATTCACGTAATCATATATATGATCAATTTTTATTTTGTTTTCCAAATTTTCGGGATACATATGATTCATATCTCTACAAAGGCTTCATGTATTTCAAAACATCGAGGATGCATCAACAAGGCAAATTCATTTTGCTACGTGTGGTGTGATTTCACGACACTTGCACAACGTCGAATAATTATTTCCCTCCTGAGAACTGCTTACTGTCATTATTTTGACTGTAAAATTGGAGATCAGGACAAATCATGGGCCCCAAATAGCTGTTGTAAACCCTGCTATAATGGACTAACTGTATGGTTTAACGGCAAGAAAGCAGCCGTCAAGTGTGCTGTACCGATGGGCTGGAGAGAGTCACGAAGTCATGAAGATGATAATTTTTGTATAAAAAGTATAACAGGTTACAATGCTTCTTCGAGAAAAAGATCAAATATCCCAACCTTCCCTCAGCTATGAGACCTGTTCCCCATTCAGATGATCTCACTGTCCTTAGACCCCAGTAAATAAGGATCTTCTTCCTTCATCAGATGAAGAAATGCCTTCAGAGGAAGATTCTGTCAAGTTGATCTCTTCTTAAGACAATGTCTCTGCTTATTCAAGAGCAAGCGGCAATGAGCTCCACTGGATCATGCAAGATTTGAATGACCTTGCCCATGGTTTCTATCTATCTAAGCAGCAGTCAGAGTTCCTAGAATCTCGGCTTAAACAGTGGAACCTGGTCAAGGCAAATGTAAGGATCACTAGTTTCAGGACACGGAACCATGACTCTGCTTCATTCTTCGACATGGAAAACTGGTTGTGCTACTGCACACGTCTCTGGCTTGTTCACCTTCCTTGGTTTCCCACACAATCCCTCAGACTGACGTCTTTTCATAGATTCTGCCAAGCGAAGTCTGAAGGCTATGCTCCTGCACAATGGGAATAAAAACCCCATCATTCTCATTGCCTACGAAAGACTCATGTGATAATATGGAGCTCCTTTTGAAGCTGTCAAGTACAAACAGCACCAGTGGAGTCTCTGCAGGTACCTCAAGGGTATGCAAGTGCGCTTCACAAAGTACTGTTGCTTTCTCTGTCTCTGAGATAGTCGGGCTGTGCCCAAACACTACAAGCAGAAGGACTGGAGATCTAGGAACACTTTCGTGCCTGGTGAACACAATGTCCAAGAAAATCCTCTGGTGGACATGAATAAGGTGCTTCTCTCTCCTTTTCATATCAAGCTTGGTTTATTGAAGAATTTTGTGAAGGCCATGGACAAAAATGGTGCTGCTTTCCAACACTTATGCACTGTTCCCAGCTCTGAGTTCTGTATCTATGTATACAGTGAGTTTGTTTATCCTAGGTGTCGGGTAGACACTTGACAAGAAATGGAAATAAAATAGAAGGAAGTATTAATCACGAAGGTATTAATCACCGACGAAAGTATCAACACCTTTTGAGTAAACTAGCATAAAAGGAGTATACGCGCTGACATAACTGTGTAGGAAAATAAGAGTGCACTGGGATATTAGCCGAGGGAGTGATACCAAAACGACGGAAAAGTGGTATGAACACGAACCAGAGGCTGCGACAGAAAATGAGAATTACAAGATTTTGCCGGATTTGCCCATAAAGACTCACCATATTATCGAAGTAAGAAGGCCGGATACGATCATAGAGGACCAAATAGTGTAAGATCATAGATTTTGCTATTCCCTGTGATAGCAGAGTAATTTATATTATATATATATATATATAAAACTTTTAAGTAAATTTTAAGCTGTTAAATATATACATATATATATCATATATCATATATATATATATATATATATATATACACACAGAAAGAAAGAGAGAGTAAGGAGAAAAGAAAAGGAAGAAAAAGATAAACGGAGACTGGTGAACATAGAAAGAGAGAGAGGGATAGAGGAACAGAAATAACGAGTAATGAAACGAAGAAGGAAAAACGGGTTTGGGGAAAGAAAAATGAATAAAAAATAAAAGGTGAAGGAAGGAGAAAGCGATGAATGAAATAAAAGTAAGGAGTAAAAAGCAAGAACAAAAGCAAAAATAAATAAATAAATAAATAAACAGGGAGCAGCGGTCGTTTCTAATAGCCAGGAATATACCATATTTAGTCTCCACATTCTCGCGGCGATGGTTTTTTCTCTTTAATCTTATTGGCATTCATAAATGAGAAACGCTATTTTAGCTGAGATGAGTCACTCGACTATATACGTAAATATATGTATGTATGCATACACACACACCTTACATACATACATAACACATACATACATACATAATACATACATACATACATACATACATACATACAAGCGTGTATATATACATACATACAAGCATGTATATATACATACATACATATATACATATATACATATATACATATATACATACATACATATACATACATACACGCATACATTTATACATACGTACGTAAATACATACATATATACATACATGCATACAAGCCTGCATACATACATGCACGCATAATAGACACACACATATATGCATGCATATATACATACATACATACACACACACATATATATATATATATAATATATATATATATATATATATAGCTGCATACATACATTCATAATCACATACATGCATACATTTATACATACATACATGCATACATATACATACACACATACATACATACATATATACATATATACATACATACATACATACATACATATATACATACATACATACATACATACGTACATACATACATACATATACATGTACATGCATACAGTGCACTTCGGGTTGTGAATACATGCCAAAAGTGAGAATGCAGAAAACGGTTGAATTTTCAGATAAAGACATCAAGCAGCAAGCACGCATGTTACAAATACAATTTGTAAGCGCAACAATAAAAATATGGAAAACATTTCCTAAGTTCAAAATGTAACATATGTTATTTTCATATTTATTTATTTATCTTTTATTCCAACGATGTAACTTTGAATCTTTGTCAGAAATTTGCTCCTTCTTTGCAGGGAGCCTTCAAATAATTAAAACCAGAAAAGAAAATACATATGAACAGCCAATACGAAAAGGATGAAAGGTGACTGGGACCGTAAATAGCGCAACTATTCGCATTTGGCAACAATCACCTTTCGTCGAGAAAAAAAAAATTGTTAATATTCCTACCGACCATCAAAATCGAACGTTAGAGTAAAGTTAGACCAGCAGTGAATTCTTCCCCTGAAAGACTTGAAACGCACAACTCCTGAAAGACCTTAAGCAACGCGATGAACATGCCACCTTTAAACGAACAGCAGTAAACAAAGAGTATTTACTAAGGAAGAATTGAAACAAGCACAGTCAACCACAGAATCCAAACAAAGATTCGTTAGCAACGTTAAAAGAACAATTACGAGAGAATAGTCACCACACGAATAGAAGGAAAACTGACCGATCTGATGTTATCTGTGATAGACGAAAAAGCTAAGATACAACAAGCAAAAGTCGAAAATTTCAGCCTTTCAAACACTAAATGTTCTACGAGTGGCTGTGTGGTAAGTAGCTTGCTTACCAACCACATGGTTCCGGGTTCAGTCCCACTGTATGTATGGTACCTTGGGTAAGTGTCTTCTACTATAGCCTCGGACCGACCAAAGCCTTGTGAGTGGATTTTGTAGACGGAAACAGAAAGACGCCCGTCGTATATATGTATATGTATATATATATATGTGTGTTTGTGTGTTTGTGTGTTTGTGCGTCTGTGTTCGTCCCCCCCAACATCGCTTGACAACCGATGCTGGTGTGTTTACGCTCCCGTAACCTAGCGGGTCAGGAAAAGAGACTGATAGAATAAGTACTAGGCTTACGAAGAATAAGTCCTGGGGTCGATTTGCTCGACTTAAGGCGGTGTTCCAGCATGGCCGCACTCAAATGACTGAAGCAAGTAAAAGAGTTTTAATGAGCTGTAGTTACATTTATTCAATAGTTTGGGAACGACAGAGATCTTTCGTAATGAGAAGAAACAACCAAATTGTACAACCTCTCTCCAGACAAATATCGACAAACTCAGAAAAATATCGGACTATAAGATAATATACTCTTTACTCTTTTACTGAAAAGTCATTTGACTGTGGCCATGCTAGAGCACCACCTTTTAGTCGAGCAAATTGACCCCAGGACTTATTCTTTGTAAGCCTAGTACTTATTCTATCGGTCCCTTTTGCCGAACCGCTAAGTTACGGGGACATAAACACACCAGCATCGGTTGTCTGTTGTCAGCATCGGTTGTCAAGCGATGTTGGGGGGACAAACACAGACACACAAACATATGCACATACACATACTATATATATATATATATATATATATATATATACATATATACGACGGGCTTCTTTCAGTTTCCGTCATCCAAATCCACTCACAAGGCTTTGGTCGGCCCGAGGCTATAGTAGAAGACACTTGCCCAAGGTGCCATGCAGTGGGACTAAACCCGGAACCATGTGGTTGGTAAGCAAGCTACTTACCACACAGCCACTCCTACGCCTAATATCATTAGGTGTTAAGAATAAAATATTCAGGAACCCCCAGTTGCGACATTATAATAGATTATCTGAAGTGTGTGAGGACTGTAGGCAACTTGCACTAATGGACAAGCTCACTGGCCTTAAACAAGACGTGGGAGCAGTAAGGGAAAACATTCCATGTCATAAAAAAAATTAGTAGAATGTAAAGGTGTTATTCACAAGTTTACACTAAATCCACAAGATTATCGCAGTAGTCATTTCATCAAGATCGTATAAGCTACTCCCCAGGATGATTAAGAATCATTTAATGGAAGGATCTGGAATGTAAACAAATAACACAATGATGATGCAATATGGTAAGATGTGCTACAGAGTAAGTACACACGGAATACTGTGCAAAACTTATATTAACAGTGAAAGTCTTTTAACTGTTGTTGCAAAAGTAACGAAAAGAAAATCCCTTGAGAGATTCATGATAGTTTGTTATCGGTCACAGATGGTGCAAGATAGACAAAACAGAGTCTGCTAAAAACGAAATATAAAAAACGTCGAGCTCAATGTACCAGATTAGCTGACTGCTACAAGTACAACACTAGTAGCTAAATAAGAAGAGACGTTTGTGGGCAAAAACTACAGGTCAATAACGTGCTTTTATATTTCGTGTTGTGAAAATATTCGCTGGTTGCTTGAATGCATTCCTCCAGGATCACAGCGAAACACAATATGTTGAGTGATGAGCTAGCAAGAAATGAGAAAGTAGTCCAGAGCTCTGCTGAGTAGCTTTTAATAATTTAAGTTGTCCTTAAATAAGCGAATCAATACCACCGAAAACTACTGGGTGAACGCTTAGTAATCGAGAGTGACAAAGGAAAACTTCAGTAGACTTCAGAAGATACGGAAGTGAGACGTGTGTGTATTTGATAAAAAAAAAAAACTAGACTCCTCGTGACCTGTTGGATCATCTAGAAAGTCTGAGTTTCCCACCCATGGAGTTTTGTTTCATGTTTTTTTTTTCTTTTCCAGGTTATTTTGCATGCTTTCAACGAATGTGACATCGAAACAACGCGTTAGCGGCTCCTTTCCCCAGAAAAGGAAAGATTTGGCTGCTATTTCTTGCACGCCCTGCTACCACGTAACAAGTATTTCGGGTCCATTATAGCAAATAGCTGTTAGGCGGTAGCAAGGTGTGCTAGAAATAGCAGCCAAATCTTTGGAGCTGAGATACATTGAATGCACTCGAAAAGATTTTTGTAATGGTATTCCCTAGGGGCGATCTTTCGCTTTGACTCACAGAATTATCATCCAGATCAGCTGGTTTTGTTTGTTAATTTCCGCAACATTTTTTTTATCTATTTACTTTTGTTTTAAAGTGAAAGAGAGGATAAAGAGAAAGATGTATGAACGTGTATATGAAATGGACGTGTGTGTGCGTGTATGTGAGGGGGAGTGCCACGTACACGTACATGAGAACACACACGTTCACTCACTCCCTCTCTCTCCTCTCTCTCTCTCTCTCTCCTCTCTCACACACACACATGCACACGTACAAACATCTTTCACTTTGTCTTCTCTCACTTTAAAACAAAAGTAAATAAATAAAAAAATTACGGAAATTAACGAACTCCGGATGACAAGCGAATGATCGCCATTCACTTGAAAACAATTACAAAAAGCATTAAAATGTTGTCTGTTTAAAGAAAGCTAAAATATAAATACTTACTGTACAAACAACTTAGATATTTGAAATCACATTCACTTAAGATATTTCTAAATGATTAAAATATTGTGTATGTTAAAAAGTCGACGTTTTTTCTTATTTTTCTTAGAGAGCTCGAAGTCTATGCGTGTGTATATGTCACAGATAGCGGACGTGTGTTTGTGTTGACCGACAAGCCATGACATTCATTATATGCGTGTGTATTCTGTATCTGTGTACGTGTGTTGACGTCATAGAGCCATGCTGCTTTTTTCTTTTCGTCAAGAAATAACAAACAAAAATTGTGTATAATCGTTTTTATTAATACATAGAGATCCAGATATCACAAAAATTTGTTCTGCACAGCCGAAGGTAAGTATGAAAATAAACAAGCAAAAACAATTAAGATAAAATATTTGAGATCTTTCGTGTTCTCACAAACATCTCTAGAGTTTTAGTATTATTAAGATTATATCTTATATTGCATTCGTAGTGCCAGTACCTGTATCAACATTTGAGATACTAGACTGGGCCCTTGAAAAGATCCTTATTTGGGATTTCAGGACTAGGAAGGTACTAACAAGCAGCTGGTAATTCCAACGTCAACATTAATACTGATCGGATTACTTTAGACGGACGGATGGACGTAAAGTATCAGTCCATACTGAAAAGTAAAGACAAAAACGGGCACATCAGATATATACTCAGCAGCAAAGGAGTAAACTCTTGAGATTTGGTGAAGAACTGAGCAAGTACCTTGAGTGTACTGCTGTTCTATGTGAACCAGAGCGTCTGGGATGATCTACTTAAACAAATACTTGCAGGTGAAGTCCTCATCATACCAGCAGAAAATTACGTATTTATACATAACCTACAAGCTTGAAGATGACAACATTAGCAAGAATATTAGCCTCTTCTGCACATGGGATAAATACATTACATCTCAACCAGAAAACAAGATTGTTGCTAGCCATGAACAGGAGATTGTTTCTTAATATCTGATAGAAAGAATCCACACTTTGAAAAGATAGTATACTGGTGGGACATTCCAATAAAAGCTGTTATAAGCATCACACGCCAAGCATTGTTGTATGAGACAAGGAGCAAAGGTTATGCACTGTAGCAAAGATCATACATACATACAGATGCGCGACACACACACGCATACACGTACACACACACACACACACACACACACACGTGTATATATATATATATATTTCTTTACTACCCACAAGGGGCTAAACACTGAGTGGACAAACAAGGACAGACAAACGGATTAAGTCGATTACATCGACCCCAGTGCGTAACTGGTACTTAATTTATCGACCCCGAAAGGATGAAAGGCAAAGTCGACCTCGGCGGAATTTGAACTCAGAACGTAACGGCAGACGAAATACTGCTAAGCATTTCGCCGGCGCGCTAACGTTTCTGCCAGCTCGCCGCCTTTGTATGTATATATATATATATATATATATATATATATATATATATATATATATATATATGTGTGTGTGTGTGTGTGTGTGTGTGTGGTGTGTGTGTGTGGTGTGTGTGTGTGTGTGGAAAAACTAATGAGAGATAGCAGATCATCCGCTAAGTTAAAAAATCTAGCGACAACTGATAAGGCGCAGAAGACAAATTGAGTTTTCTTATGTAATTAAGAACAGGTGAGAGAAATAGCGGGAGACGTCAAAAGGAAAGTGTAATGGTGTGAAATAGAAGCAGTCAAGGTCGAGAGTGAGATGAATGGAAAATATGAGGGGAGATGGGAGCTGAAGGAATAGAAAGGGTTTAATGAAAGAGCAGAATGAAAAACGTTCATTTAAACTTATTGGTGACATTACACATGGAAGCACTCCGTCGGTTACGACGATGAGGGTTCCGGGTGATCCGAATCAAAAACAGCCTGCTCGTGAAATTAACGTGTAAGTGGCTGAGCACTCCACAGACACGTGCACTCTTAACGTAGTTCTCGGGGATATTCAGCGTGACACAGAGAGTGACAAGGCCGGCCCCTTGAAATACAGGTACAACAGAAATAGGAAGTAAGAGTGAGAGAAAGTTGTGGTGAAAGTACGCAGGGACAGCAGGATCACCACCATCCCTGCCGGAGCCTCGTGGAGCTTTTAGGTGTTTTCGCTCAATAAACACTCACAACGCCCGGTCTGGGAATCGAAACCGCGATCCTACGACCGCGAATCCGCTGCCCTAACCACTGGGCCATTGCGCCTCCACACATTACACATACACATATAGACACACTTACGCACGCAGGCACACACTAACACACACATTTACAAAGGTATTTTATGCGTATTCTTTCACATATAAAGCCCGCGGAGACAATTTTATTTTGTCCAGGAACAAATCTTGCATCGAATGCCTTTCACGTCCTATATTTGTCTCTTATCGTTATCTTCTTTTAGTCACTATACTTTGGCCATGCTGGGGCACGATCTTGAATAATTTATACTTGGATGAATTGACAGCAGTACTGTTTTATATATATATATATATATATATATATATATATACAAGTTGAAGACACTTGCCACGCAATGGTACTGTACCCAGAATCATGTGGTTGGGATGCTAGCTTCTTGTGTACAATAGCTTATTAAAAATAAATGTTTTACGTCTTTATTTTAATACTTTGTGCGCTTATACTTAGTTAATTCCAGTTTGGCAAGCCTCAGCAAAGCGGATAAACGTATTGTTTACTGTTTCTTATACGTTGGAACAGAAGTTCTGGCGTAGAGCCAAATGACCGAGGCTGCATCTGTAATGAGGGGGCGTAATTTTACCGAAACACCGTATTTTATGGTCCGCTGATGTTACCTGCGAGTCGACTCAATGTATTTTTAAGCACAATGTGTGTAGAGAGAAATTTTTCCGTATGAAAAATGCCTAGCGTATAATACATATATATACATACGTGTGTATATATGTGTGTGTGCGCATGTATGTGTGCGTGTGCTCAGTGTATGCATATGGATGCATGTTTGTGTATGTGTGTGCATGTACATCTATATATATGTATACATATACATATATATATATATATATATTTTATATATATATATATATACATATATAGGCATATATACATATATATGTATGTATATAGGTAGATAGGTAGATAGCTAGCTAGCTAGCTAGATAGCTAGATAGATATATATATATATAGATAGATAGATAGATAGATAGATAGATAGATAGATAGATAGATAGATAGACAGACAGACAGACAGATGATAGATAGATAGATAGATAGATAGATAGATAGATAGATAGATAGATAGATAGATAGATAAATAGATAGATAGATAAATAGATAAACAGACAGATAGATATGCCAATGAACACACACACACATATATGTATATATAAAATTATTAAGGTGGCTATACATACGACCATGAAGCTATCAGGTGTTAGTAGGTTGCAGTAGAGATGTAAGTACCAAATCCAATTTAAATGGTAGATCCGATTCAGGGTTGGTTCTAAGTGCGGCGTAGGTATAAAAATAGTACACGAATGGGGCTTATACATACATACATACATACATACATACATACATACATACACATACATACATACATACATACATACATATATTTTATATATGTGTGTTTGTGTATGTGTGTGTATGTAAGATATACATAATACATACATATACATACACACACAAACACACACATATATATATATAAATTTCGTATATGTAATATAATATAACAATATATATGCATACATATATAACTATAACGTATGTGTGTATATATGAGTGTGTTAGTGATCAATGTATGATTCCCTCGAGTAGTTTTATATTAATAGAGGCGAATAAAAGACATTATCAAATCGCCAATCAGCCATCCGGTAATAAAGCAAAACTCACACAAATTAGTCAATCAGATATTCTTTCATCTATCCACTCCTTCATTCAACCAACCAGCCTAGCTACCACTTATAAGCCATCAAGCCATCAGCTAACCATCTAACCATCTAACCATTCAGTGATTTATTTCCTACCCAATAAACAGTTAATCAATCATTCGACCATATATCTGTGAGTCAACGGTCTTGCTTCTACACATTCCAGAAACCCACGAAAAGAAGCACCTACCTTCTAACAATCATAGAATTATTTCGTTAGCGTCACTTGGTCAACCATATATGTAATGAGTCACAATGAGGTACAGAAAATCAGTTAGTAGACAGAGGTATTATCCAGCCATCAAATCGATCGGGTATTAACTAGTCTAGCAGTGAACCTCTAGCCAGTTGAATCAGTTGATCAATCAAGGAATTAGCCGGCCAATTATTCATCAGCTAACTAAACGCGTAGCTATTTAGCCTGCCAATGGACCATTAAAACTTTAAATCAAGCCACCAACTAATCAAACCAACCAATCAACTAGCCAGCCAACCAACCAACCAACCAACCAGCCGACCAACTAACCAACCAATCAACTAGCCAATTAACCAACAAACCAACCAATCAACTAGCCAGCCAACCAACCAACCAACCAACCAACCAACCAACCAACCAGCCGACCAACTAACCAACCAATCAACTAGCCAATTAACCAACAAACCAACCAATCAACTAGCCAGCCAACCAACCAACCAACCAACCAGCCGACCAACTAACCAACCAATCAACTAGCCAATTAACCAACAAACCAACCAATCAACTAGCCAGCCAACCAACCAACCAACCAACCAATCAACCAGCCAACCAACCAATCAACCAACCAATCAAACAGACAACCAACTAATCAATCAACCAACCAACTAATCAACCAGCCAACCAACTAATCAACCAACCAACCAACTAATCAACCAACCAACCAACTAATCAACCAACCAACCAGCCAACCGACCAACCAACCAACCAACCAACAAACAAACAAACTGACCAATCAACCAGCCAACCAACCAACCAACCAACAAACTAACTAATCAAACAGAAAACCAACTAATTAATCAACTAGTCAATCAAACAACCAACCAACCGACCGACTAGCTAGTCAACCAACCTACAAGCCAACCAATCAGCTAACCAACCAACCAACCAACCAACCAACCAACCAATCAACTAACCACCCACCCACCCAAACAACCTGACAAATACACTGCTACCCAACACTGATCAATGCATTTATCAGGTCTTCAACCTTACCCGACCACTTGTGTTGCAGGCCAGCAACAAGAAAGACACAGAGCATGAAATAGGACTCGAACTCACTGCCAACGTCTAGACATGTCGAATTTCATAATCCTGTCTTCCATTTCATCTTCAAGTTTTAAAATCGTTATGTGGGCTGAAATTTAAATCATTCATATACGTAAAATGTCAGGCATATACCCCACCAAAAGTAGCCAATAAAGGTTAGTGAACCTTTCACTCTCATGGAATGGTTTTCACAGTTTTATTTTGTCTCTCAGCTCGATATATTACGATTAAATTCTTACCTGCAGCATAACTGATGCAATTGGGAACGTAAGAGCAATTGATCATAAGCAAAGCGTGGCTGTGTGGTAAGAAACTTGCTTCCCAACTACATGGTTCTGGGTTCAGTCCTACAACCTGGCACCTTGGGCTGTGTCTTCTACTATAGCATCGCGCCGACCAAAGCTCTGTGTGTGGATTCGGTTGACACGGAAACTGAAGGAAGACTATATATGTGTATACGTGTGTGTGTATTTATATACGTGTGTGTGTGTATTTATATACGTGTGTGTGTGGCTTTGTGTCTGTTTGTCCCTCACTACCAGTTGACAACCGGTGCTGGTGTGTTTACGTGTCCATAACTTAGCGGTTTAGCAAAAAAAAAATAGCGGCAGAATAAGGACCATGCTTAACAAAAAGAAATAGTATGGTGTTGATTCATTCGACTACAAATTCTTCAAAACTGTGCCCCAGCATGGTCGCAATCTAAGGACTGAAACAAGTAAAAGAGAAAAATAAAAGATAAGAGAATTTAACGGATGAGCTTTTATTAGATTAAATACCTTTTCTGCTTTCTCAACTGACGTCTTCAATTTATTTGGCGTTTTCCCGCAGTCAAGGTTTTTTTTCTGTACGCAGCAATGAGTCGATATGACATTTGGTATTATACCTTAAATATTTCTCCTGAGTCTTCTGTATTTTTCAGCTATTACTGAAGCGCCATCAGTACTAACTCCTACGCATTTTCAACATCAATTTTATTTTCACTTATAAAATCAATCAAATTGTTAAAAATAGACTCCCCGGCTGTACATGTTCGCAATGACTGGCAAAATAAAAGAAAAGAAAAAGAAAATCTTCACTAATTGCACCATTAAATTCATACAGTATAAAATGTAAACAAACCGGCTTAGTTATTAATATCCGTACTTCCATCTTACTGTAAGGAATAGTATAAACTTTGTTGCATTCCTTTCACGAACGGATTTTTAACGTTATCAGACGCGTCTTCTATTCGCCGCTACACAGTATTGTTTGATAATGAAATCATCGTAATTCCTTACCATTTTCGTCTCCATGCATTCTGGAGGCAATTGATTTGGCAGTAGGCAGAATTTATTCCTCCAGTCTTGTGTGTAGGTTTCGACCGATTGCCATTAAAAAAGAAACATCATACGATGCATACAAAGCATTTTTATCACATTCAGTTCTTATTTTTTTCCTATTGGTTATTGTCGTGAAAGTAGTTCTTACCGTCATCTTTGAAAATATTCAACGGGTTTTTTTTCTTCATATTTTTTTCTATGCTTTGCTTCTAAATGTCAGCAAAATTGATAGGCTTCATGCTTTCAATGGACAATGTTTCATAACATAGAACGCCTTCATGGTAGCTGTATATTCATCCAAAGAATATGCACACATCACGATGTTTACGAGTTTTCCAATTTTTAACATGAACCAGTATTTTTTTTTTTCATTTGAGCATATGGCGTCTTTACTTGTGTTTCACGATTTTTTCGTTTTAATGTGTTTCCCGTTTTCAACCAGCAATCCATAATTACCAGGAGATTGTGTTGCCAGTTATATAAACATATTTTTTTCCTGATGTAGTTAATACTGTTATGAAAAGAATTCGCAAAGATATATGTGTCATTCAGAGATCCTTAAATATCGCATTTCAAATGTGATCCCTTCAAATAATGCCAGTCAAAAAGTTGAGCCACGTTCACGCATCGTCCTTTACATTAATGCCCCTAAAAGTCTATTTCCGTTTGAGCATGCGCACGACGAAATGCCATATAATGTTTTCACAATACTTTAAACTACATGCATTAATGGGGCCCTGATTTTAAAGTTCCGGGGTTTTTAGGGGAGGGGAACCACCTCTTTGTCACTATTGTACCCAGGTGTACTCTAACCCAGAGTAGTCACACCTGCCTGAGTCCCAGCTACCGGCTAATCAGCATGTTAGGTGCCTACTTGTGCATGTAAAGACTGATCTGGTGACATCTTCATGGTTCAACTGAAAGGAAGGCGGCTAGCAACGTATTGTGGAATGCAGAGAGCAAAATGAAGCAAGACATTTCGGTCATAAAGTGCATCTGTTTCTATCTCCAGTCTTCTTGACCTTGTCTTTGCCACTGGATTGAAGTTGATCACGACGACAGGGTGAGGCTGACGGTGTGCAACTCATCTTCACTTTAAACAAAGTCCCTAAGGACACTAGACGGACTTCGTCGCTACGACGGATAAACATACTATTCATAGCGACAGTTGTGAACCTTGCTATACGATTAATATTTTCGCTCGTACGACCTCATATTAAAGTTCAGATAACAAACAAACACACATGCAACCACTATATATTTGTAACACTTCTATCATGTGATGTAACTTTGTTGTAGTCGCTCGCGTGTGAGACGTGCATAAAGTACCGTTCATATTTCTACCAGCGTTATAGAGAATAATTATACATGTTACACGGCTGCCATTTAAACTCAGCTCATAGAAACTCCAACACAACTTCGCAGACTCCGGGCATGCAGACACTTAGATATGGTTTTATAAGAAAGTGAGACAAGCTGTTACTAGAAGGGATGTTTTGATAGCATCCGACGAGGGACTAAGCAACAGTTTAACTCACCAAATGGCCATAAGTCTACCCAGCAATCTATCCGACTTGTCACCTTATTACATGCACGAAGAATAAAAAAAATGAAAGCCATTAAATTTAGTGATACTTGTTTCAACGTCATTTTGTTAGCCGGAAAAATATAACGAAAAAATTTATACAAATTGGGAAAAAATTAATAATTAAATTCATTACACCATTACTAATATTGCTACTAATACTACTAACATATAACAATGTAACTATGATTATTAATATTATAGACATATTATAATTGATGTGTGAAATGGTATTACTGTCACTACGCTTCACTAAAACTAACATAAATTCTAACAGCAAAAGTAGCATTGATTATTCTAATTAACAAAAATAATTTATACTAGTCCTTGTTGGTGTTGTTCTTTTTTCTTCTTTATCATCATTGTTATAATCATCATCATCAGCAGCAGCAGCATCATCAGAGCGGCGAGTTGTCAGAATAACCACAAATTTCAGGCCTTGTGCCATTGCTCAATTTTTCCCAAAGCTTGCTTTGCCCGCATTATGTCCCTTTCAATGCGTCGTTTCCACCATGGTTCTTTTCCTCCACCATTTTCTCTTGGGTTGTAATTTCTCCTCAACAAGTAGCACAATAGCTTGGAGAATATTCCTTGCTTGTGTTATGCCCTCCGTCCAGATGTATGGTATGACAGTATTTATCTTTTGTGTTACTTTATTTATCATACTCCTATCTACCATTCTCATATTCATGGTGATTTTTTCTTCTGGATTATTCATCAAGTCAGTGAATCGTGTTTGAAGTTCAAGCAATTCATTATCTAGTTGATTTATTTCCTCTGCATGTCCACCCACTACAGTATCAGGGTTCACTGTATAGCGTTCCTGTTACTCATCCTTGATAGACCCATAACCATTCTCATGTTCCTCCTGTCTACTCTCACCCCCGCTTTCAACTCCCACCTTTCTGATTTCAACTCCGACCATCCTCTATAGCCCATCCACAGTGTCTCTCAGACTCTCACTAATCCGAGATATTTCTACAGCAGTTAAGTAACCCTACCTCCTAATAACTCTCACTTGGTTCATTAGTCTCTTTTCTGACATTGTACACATGTCTTTTTCCATCCAAAGTTTCAAGGTACGTTGGCCAACTCCGCGACTTATTTCCAGCTTTGTTCTTTCATGAGATTCAATAAGTGTATTCTTCCTTTGTCTACTTACGTCTGTTTTGCGCACACCGTGTATGTGACCTGTTGTGACCGTCCGAGGTCAGATCACTGCCCCTGATGCTGGTGGTTTCGGGCGGGAAACCTTCACCATGATCGGCTATGGCTTCATTCTTGCCGTTCTTTCCTTGTTGTGTTGCATCATGATTTCATGAGCCGTTCGTGGGGTTCCCACGAGAGTTCTTATTGAAATCCCATCTCTTTCTTCATCTCTTTATTTGTATATACATGTGCACAGGTATGTACATACACACATATATAAATATATATATATATATATATATATATATAATATATATATATATATTATATATATATATATATCATTATATATAAAAGTGAAGTTGTGTGTCTGTCTCCTACGATTTAGATTCCTAACTACTCCCACATTTTGCGGTGCAGTGTAACCAAAAGCGAGTATCTTATAGTCGTGATTCATATCGAGCCCTTCTCGGTATTAGCGCGCGTCTACGATGAGTCTACGATTTAAAAAAATTTACCATCATTTTTTCCATTTTAATGCATTTTTTTCGCTATTATATAAGGAAGTAACTCTCTAAAAATGTCTACGATGAGTCATCGATTTAAAAAAAAATTAGCATAATTTTTTTTCTATTTTAATGCATTTTTTTGGCTAATTTTTGGCTATAACTCTCTAAAAATGCTTATATAGTTATTTCTCTTACAAAACCGAGCAATGCCGGGCGATACTGCTAGTATAAATATATATATATATATATATATATATATATATATATATATATATAACGTGCTTGCATTGTGTCGCTGCCATAACCACAGTGATTATCATTACAACCATCGTTCTGCCTATAGTATTAAAAATTATCAATAATAATATAGGTCCCGGTATATTGCAGGAGATCTTCGTCACTATTTATCAAATACTCGGCAAGTGTTCTCCTTTCACTCCTTATACAGTGGTCTATACTAATCAATCCTCTGCCATCAGTCTCTCTTTTCAAGCACAGTCTGTTTATGTTCGCAGTTAACACTTAATACTATTTTTAGCGCTGCCTGCATGAATGGTAATCCAGGTATCATTCTCAACTAATTTTAGTTCCTTTATTGGTCATTTCAAGTACTCCCAAAATCATTGGTTTTGTAACCGTCTTGAGGGTAGAAGAAAGAGAAGCAGCTTGGAGAATAGAGCAAATTCTGTAGGTTT
>NC_043002.1:91626680-91632646 GCF_006345805.1 Octopus sinensis
CATCAGACCTCACTCTATTCAAACACGTGTTACATACAAAGAGAACTTTCAAGACCTCCCAAATTACTAGTCCTCACTATTATTAAAAATCTCTCAAGGCAAAAGCGCATTTTAAGCGCGGCTAGTGCTACATCCCAAAGGTTGGTCCCTCACCTCACAGCTAGAAAACATTTCAACTTCTTGCAGTTGCTGACGCAGAACAAAACTCGGGTGAGAACCACAATAGAATACTGCTCATAAACTTGATAAAGGTGCCGCTGCTACTCAAAGGACAGTCTAGAGGGTCATATGGAACCTCCATAAGGACATTCGATTAACTCGTTTCTCTGCATTTCATTACTCATTTTGCATCCAATCCTAGAAAGGCCCAAGCTATTCACTATACCTAGTCCCACTGGAATCCAGACCTTACACATGCTTTTCGTACAAGCAACAGCTTAAGCGGAATATTAAGTGCATCAGCCTCACCAGTTTTGGAGATTCTGCGAAGACCACGGGCATTGACCCAGCAAGTAATACACACACACACACACACACACACACACACACACACACACACATATATATATATATCCTTGTTTCTCTCCGTGTTTCTTTTCTGTGTATCTTTCTGTTGAAGAGCGTAGGCTCGAAACGTAAAAGACTTGTTTTATTTCTATTCCTGAGTGCCATACTAATACAATTGTTTGTTTGTACTCCACCTGCCTTCGTCTTTTGTTTATTGTCGTAAAGCTTCCCGTTATATATATATATATATATATATATATATAATATATATATATATATATATATATATATATATGTATGTATTCCGTCTTCCATATCCACTCAGAAGGCTTTCGCCGGCCCAAGGTGCCACGCAGTGGTGCTGAACCCACAACCATGTTGTTAGGAAGCAAACTTCTTACTACACAACCACTCCTGCGCCTATATATATATATATACATATATATATATAACAACATGGTTGTGGGTTCAGTACCACTGCGTGGCACCTTGAGCAAATGTATTCTTCTATAGCCTTGGGCCGGCGAAAGCCTTCTGAGTGGATATGGAAGACGGAATACATATATATGTGTATATATATATATAATATATATATATATATATATATATATATATATATATATATGCGTGTGTGTGTGTTTGTGTGTCTCTTTTTGTCCGCCCCCCACACCATCTTTTGACAACCGATGTGAGTGTGTTTACGTTCGTTCCCGCAACTTAGCGTTTCAGAAAAGAGAACTAATAGAATAAGTATAAGAATAGACCCTGGGGTCGATTTCTTCGACTAAAGGCGATGCTCCAGGATGGTCGCACTCAAATGACTGAAACATATAGAAGAGTATATATAATAACTTTCATAATTGCAAATCGAAAAAACAATTTGCAATAAAGAAAGCTGAAATAACAATAGCAGTTGCTCTTCCTTCTCCTTCTCCCCTTCCATTTCCTCCTCCTCTTTCTCCTCATCTCTTCCACCTCCTTCTACTCCCTCTTCCACCTCCTTCTACTCCTCTTCCTATTCCTTCTGTCCTGTCCTCTTTCTCCTCCCCTTTTGTACTCCTCCTGTTCTCCGCCTGTTTTCCTCCTCCTCCTTCTCCTTTCCTTCTCTCCTCCTCCTTCCCTTATCCTTCTACAAAAATAGTGCTACTACTACTACTAACTACTACTACTACTGCTGCTGCTGCTTCTGCTGCTGCCACTGCTACTACTGCTGCTACTACTACTTATAATAATAGCAATAACAATAATATGAAAGAGAGTATTATTATTATTATTATTATTATTATTATTAGTAGTAGTAGTAGTAGTAGTACCAGCAGCAATGTTAGCAACAACAGTTGCACAAATAACAGCAATGGTGACATAATTATCAATATCAACATCTACTGTAATGATAGTAAGAACATCTACGATGACATGAGCAATAGCAACAACAGCAACAACAACAGAAATAGCAACAATAACAGTAATAGCAGAGCATTATCAACAACAATAAGAACAATAACATTAGCAACAGTGCTACATCAACAACGCTTGTAATAGCACAGCGACAGTAGCAGCAATAACAACCGCAGAAATAGAAGCAGCAGCAGCAGTAGTAGAAGCAGCAGCAGCAATAGCAACAGCAGTAGTAATAGCAACAGCAGTAGTAATAATGATGTCAACAGCAAACAGCAACAACAACAACAAGACCAGGTAGCAGACAGAAATGGCAACATTAACGATATAATAGTAAGAGACTTTGTAGTATCAACAACAATAGCGATAGCAACAGTAACGTTGTAACAAACAGATGCAACATTAATTACGGGAATAACAATAGCAACGGCAACCAGCAATTCGCAGCTATAAACATCAACTGGAGACCAATAACAACGGCGATAACAAACAACAACAACAACAACAACAACAACAACCGCAACGGATTTGAGGGGGAAAAAAAGCAATTCAAAACAAAACAAAACAAAGCATGTACTACGGTGGAGACCACAGAAGCAGCCGCGCAGCAACAGTGACAACAACAACAGTAGTAGTAGTAGTGGTAGTAGTAGTAGTAGTAGTAGTGGTGGTGGTGGTGGTAGTAGTAGTAGTTGTAGTGGTGGTGGTGGTAGTAGTAGTAGTTGTAGTAGTAGTAGTAGTAGATGTAGTAGTAGTAGTTGTAGTAGTAATGGTGGTGGTAGTAGTAGTAGTTAGTAGTAGTAATGGTGGTGGTAGTAGTAGTAGTTGTAGTAGTAGTAGTAGATGTAGTAGTAGAGTAGTAGTAGTAGTTGTAGTAGTAATGGTGGTGGTAGTAGTAGTAGTAGTAGTTGTAGTAGTAATGGTGGTGGTAGTAGTAGTAGTAGTAGTAATGGTGGTGGTAGTAGTAGTAGTAGTAGTAGTAGTAGTAGTAGTATTGAGTACAAGACGCACACTCACATGCATTCATACTTAGATGCATACACACGCACACACATTTATAGGAGAAAGTTCTTTGGTACAGTATTATATATATTTAGAAGAATGAGTATAGATGGCTTCTTTGAGAGGATAATTTTTTTTATTTTAATCTTAATAATGTTTGGGGGCGGAGGCTGGGTGCTGAAAAGTTCCTCGGTTTTGGGTAAAAGAAAATACAGGAGAATCAATTAATTGCGATTTTACTCAACATATTCATTCCCCTCTCGGGTTCACACACTTAGTGCAGCAGTCCTTCAGTTTTTTTCTAAGAACTCGGAAGCCAGTCCTTTCGCGACACCCTTAAAGCCAGGAACTTTTCAGCACCCTCTTGAGTGTGCGTGTGTGTGTGTGTGTGTGTGTGTGTGTGTGTTTGTGTGTGTGTGTGTATTCAAATACAGTCAAATGCATATACAAATACACGCATGCGCACAGATGTAACTGAACACAGACTGACACACGCTTTCTCGCTCTCACCCTATCTCTTCATCTGTCTCTCTCATTCTCTCTCTCTCCCCCTCTCTCTCTTTCTCTCTCTCTCTCTGTCTAACTATCTGTCGTATCTATATAAAAATATTTACATATATACACGCAGGTAAATGCATATATTTGTTTACATGTGGAGAAATGCACTCTCACATACTATCACATACCATCACACACACGCACATGTATGTATATATATATGTGTGTGTGTATTTATTTATTTATATATGCATATAGATATGTATTTGTATATGTATTTTTTTATTAATATTTAGCAGAAACAACAGAGGGACTCAAGGCCTGATAGTTTCGTGTATGTATATATATATATATATATATATATATATATATATATACACACACGCACACACACACACAAACACACACACACACATATATACAGGGCGTGATGGGTAAATTGTGGCCATTTTATACTTTTAATCTCGCGCATGCGCTTTGTTTGTTTTTGATTTTGTCGGCTACACTCTATAGTTGGGCACCGTGGAGGCGCAATGGCCCAGTGGTTAGGGCAGCGGACTCGCGGTCGTAGGATCGCGGTTTCGATTCCCAGACCGGGCGTTGTGAGTGTTTATTGAGCGAAAACACCTAAAGCTCCACGAGGCTCCGGCAGGGGATGGTGGTGATCCCTGCTGTACTCTTTCACCACAACTTTCTCTCACTCTTACTTCCTGTTTCTGTTGTACCTGTATTTCAAAGGGCCGGCCTTGTCACTCTCTGTGTCACGCTGAATATCCTCGAGAACTACGTTAAGGGTACACGTGTCTGTGGAGTGCTCAGCCACGTTAATTTCACGTTAATTTCCACGTTAATTTACACGTTAATTTCACGAGCAGGCTGTTCCGTTGATCGGATCAACCGGAACCCTCGTCGTCGTAACCGACGGCGTGCTTCCATCCAGTTGGGCACCGTCTGTGAGAAAAACAGCACCATGACTTGGCCAGAAATTTTCAAACGACATGCTGTACTGCTTGATATCCGCGCGAGGTAAGTGCAGAGGATTCGGAAAGAGTTGGATGAGTTTAATGGTGATTATGAAGTTGTTTCGAGTGGTCACTAGTGATGGCGATGCTATGCCTCAATTCATCTTCCCACACGGCTTCAAACTCAACACGGAGGCCTACGTCAAATGCCTGAAGGAGGTAGTGCTGCCCTGGGGTCAAAAGGGTGGCTGCTGGAAAACCCTATGTCTGATAGCAGGATTCTACACCGTACTACACATGCAGGACAACCCAAACGACTTCTGCGACTAATCACTCCTAACATCTGGTCACCTAACTCCTCACACTGCAACCCCCTTGATTATTATGCGTGGGGCGCAGTTGAGCGAGAGACCAACAAAACTCCTCGTGACACCGAAGTTAAACTGAAGACAAGGATTAAGGCAGCGTTGACCAACCTAAACAAAGAGACCGGCCAGAAGAATTGTAGGAGATTCCGAAGTGGTTGATTTTATTAAATAGATTTACTCTTTAGTATTTCAAGATATGTTTATGTAATTTTGGTAAATATATCTGTGAAAATGAGATGTCAGTGTTATTTTCATTTTTGTGTAATTTAAACGACAGTTTATTCGCCGCACTCTATATAATAGATATAATAGATACGTGTATAGGTTTCGTTGAACGAATCGACTTAGTACTTTTATATATAAGTATGCAATAGAAAAAATACTGGCTCATGTTTACGTGTGTCGCGCGTACGTATCTGTGTGTGTGTGTGTGTGTGTGTGTGTGTGTGCGTGTGTGTATGTGTGTGTGTGTGTGTGCGTGTGTGTATGCACGTAAAGACACCCTTGAAAGTACCACTCCGAGTCAGAAGTCCAAGCAAGGTTGTTTATGGAAGACCAGCAGTTGCCAATGCATACCAGACCGATTTTATCGAAGGGAAAGGCAAAGGCCGACACAGCTTGGCATCACTGACGTTACAACTCATTTCTACAGCTGAGGGAACTTGAGCAACGTGAAATGAAGTGTCTTTTGAGCTCTTTGGATCGATATTTCTATCAAAAATATTCCTAACCTCCGTCAGAAGAATCTATGTCTAAGATCCCTTATTCAAAGCTTACTGACCAATGCTTTCTCCGAACTGTCTTTTCCTTCCTTCTTTTCCTCTCCTCCCGATTTTTCTCTTTTTCTGATGAAGAGCCATGTTCGAAACGTCATTTCCACTCCTATTTTTCCATCTAAAACTTTCACTTGGCGTCAATCTAATATATTCACTGCGTACGTTTAATTGACTTTTTGTTGGGTATTTTGTCTTGCTTTTTCTTGTTTCTAATTCTCGATGCCGACAAACTCCGTCTGAACGTAACCTTATCATGCGAACAATGAGTGATCAACAACGAATTAACGAATAAATAATTTCTTTTAATAGAAGAATGTATTAATGCGAAAGCATTGGTTACATGTAAAAACATTCGCAACTAATGAATAATATATATATATATAGATATATATATATATATATATATATATTATATATATATATATAATTATATATATATAGATATAGATAGATAG
>NC_043002.1:91632746-91635246 GCF_006345805.1 Octopus sinensis
TCCCTACTCCCAGTTCCTCCGCCTCCGACGTTTGTGCAGCCGCGACCAGGATTTCGAGACCCAATCTCAATACCTGGCCGCATGTTCAGACTCCGAGGTTACCCACCATACTCCTCTCTGATGCCCTCACCCGCGCCCGTCGCATCGACCGCACTACCGCCCTGTCTCCTTCCCCGCCCCCCCCCCCCCCCCCACCACCCCCAACCGCACCCCTTCCCCTCCTTTTCCACCCTCACCCTACCCCTTCGTCGCAAGATACTACGTGCCTTCCGTCGCCTCCAGCTTGATCCCACCACCCGCCCCATTTTCCCTAACCACCCCTGTCCTCTTTCAAACGAGCCCGCAATCTGCGTGACCACAGCACCCTCTCTCCTTCCCCCTCAGCCCCACACGGATCATTCCCTTGCTCTAGATCCCGCTGCAACACTTGCCCCTTCATCACCAACACCACGCTGTCACCGGCTCCAACCTGCATACTGTACGCATTAGGCACTCTTTTACGTGCACCTCGTCTGGTTATTTTACTGCATTAAATGCAACCTATGCGGGATGCTGTATGTAGGACAGACGGGACGCCGGTTGTCCGACCGTTTCACTGAACACTTGAGGGACGTTCGCCTACACTCTTTTCTCCCCGTCGCACGCCACTTCCGCTCGGCCGGCCATTCCCTAGATGACATCTCAGTGTTTGGTCTCGCCCCCCACCAATGGTCGCCCACTTTCCAGGCTCCACTTGGAGCAACGCTACATCTTCACCCTACAAACTACCACCCCACACGGACTTAACACAGCCCCTCCTCTTGAGATCCGTTTTTTTTTTTTTTTTTTCCCGGACACACCCACCCACACACACCCACCCACCTACCTCCCACACGCCTGTTCACACACACACATACGTAGACCCATCTACGTACATACATTCACACATTTAATCACACACACTTACAGACATACTTGCACACACTAACATACAAACCAACATGCACATACACACACACATACATACACACACACATACATACTTACACACACACACACACACACACAGACATACATACACACATACACACACACATACATACGCACATACATACACACACACTCACACACACACACCGCACGTACATACTTCACACACACACACATGCACACATACATGTAGGCACATACATACATACATACCCACACATGCACACCCTTACACTGAATGCACACACACATACACCTTTTTGCATCCAGGCAGCCCCCCCTCTTTTCTGCTTTCCGGTTTTGGCTGATGGATCCTCGGTTCCCGCGTAGCGGGGCGTTCGAGGCCTGCGCTCGCTCGCGCGCCTTGGCGCGCGCTGGGGCTTGGTCAACCCCTGGGCTTGCGTTGTACTGCTTGTGCGTTGTGTGCGTGAGCGCGCTTCGTGTGGTGGGCTTGCTTCGGATGTGCGCGTGCGTATGTATGCATACATACCCACACACTCGCATGCATCCCTACCCACATACATACACGCCACCTACTCACACACACACATACACACACACACACATACCTGCACACCACACACATACATACATACACACACATACCTACTTCAGACATACACACACACAGACATACACCCATACACTCACACTCACACGCATACACACACACACACATACACACGCACACGTACACATACACACACACACACACCTACATACATACATTACACTTGTATACACACACACTTACATTCATACACACACCACACCTACACAGCCATACCCTCACTCAGACACACACATCTACTACACACACACAAAACACACACAGACACACACCCATACATACATACATCTACACACACACGCCTACACACATACATACACACATACATAAACACACACACATACACATACACACACATACGCACACACACATATACTTATACACATGCACACACACACACATACATACATATACCCATATACATACACACACACATACCTACATACTCCTATACGCACATACATACACACAGACATACACACATACACACTCACACAAACATACACACACACATACTTACACACACACTCACCTGCACGCGCACACACATGCATGACAAACACCCATACACTCACACTCACATACGCACACACAAACATAAACACGCACACGCACACAACACCTACACTCCCACACACATACACACGCACCTACATACACACACGCACGCATACACACGCATACACACATACATTACACACGTACACACACACCTACATACACATGCATACACACACACACACAAAACATGCACGGACACACCCAGACATACACACATACACCTATATACACACGCCCACACACCTACATACACACACATATACACACGCCCACACACTACATACCACACACATACACGGACACACCCATACATACTTACATACATACACCTATACACACACGCCTACACACCTACATACACACACATGCATACACACACACACATGTACGCACATACAC
>NC_043002.1:91640246-91660246 GCF_006345805.1 Octopus sinensis
ACTTAGGCTCTATCACTACATACCTCACACTCTTTTACTCTTTACCGTTTAATCTCTTTACACTTCCATATCTTTCTCTCTCTCTCATCCTCACCTCTCTATTCCTTCTATCAATTTATCCTGACTGACCACTGGCCAGTACACTTTCCCTCTCTTCATTTCTTTATAATCTCTCTCCCCACTTTTTTCCTCTCTTTCTTTTTTCTCCTCTTCCTGTTTTTGATTTGACCTTACAAACATTCCCAACTTTTAAGTCACTTCAAAAAAAACCTCGATCCAATAACACCGTTTACAAACTATGCTTGGAATGACCAATGCTACTGGAACTTACACACAAGGCACAGGAAACTTATATGTATACCATTCTGCTTAAATAATGGAACTGCAGATGCAATATCCCTGCATATCTCACGTCTGTTTTCATTCCTCTACTTCACTCTCTATTTCATATCTTCCTTATAATAACTATTGCTTAATCATTTTCTCGCACCGTCTCCGATGAAGGGATATATAATATATCCCGGAAACAGCCTTGGATTTTTATCTCATTCTGTTACTTTGCACAAGTGCACACACACACACAGATACATATATATGAGAAGAAGAAGAGATAGAGAGAGGGAGAGAATATGTACATACATGAATGTAATGGCACTACAAATACATAAAGTAAATAAACACAAACCAAATGTACAACACGCAGATATACACACCTGTTCATATTCACGAACACAAAGCAAAGCAGTTATAGAGGATTTCATGATTTTCAGGTGAACAAACTGACAATATCTGATATCTATTGATAAATATTGCCGTAAGCATGAACAGTCATTTTGACTAAAATGGAACAAGCATTTATAATGGACAACAGCATCCGTTCATGTTATCTACATAAAGATTCTGCGTATCGTACTTCGATAACGTTTGTTTCATTGAAATCATATACTCTGTATTACGTAGAAATAACGATGTTTATCGTCCAATACCATTGATAGCACTCTGCTTGCACATGGTTACAAGGGCCAGAAATGAGCAGGAAAAAGGTTAAATACTATTGAATGTTCTCTACTTTAAGGTCAATATTTATTTCTGATCCATCGGCTTCAGTGGATTTAATGTTTCCGTTGACTTCAGGTGTATTTGAAATTAGAATGTCGAAGAACGTATATATATGAAACCTTTTGGAGGCGCAATGGCCCAGTGGTTAGGGCAGCCGACTCGCGGTCATAGGATCGCGGTTTCGATTCCCAGACCGGGCATTGTGAGTGTTTATTGAGCGAAAACACCTAAAACCTCCACGAGGCTCCGGCAGGGGATGGTGGTGATCCCTGCTGTACTCTTTCACCACAACTTTCTCTCACTCTTACTTCCTGTTTCTGTTGTACCTGTATTTCAAGGGGCCGGCCTTGTCACTCTCTGTGTCACGCTGAATATCCCCGAGAACTACGTTAAGGGTGCACGTGTCTGTGGAATGCTCAGCCACTTACACGTTAATTTCACGAGCAGGCTGTTCCGTTGATTCGGATCAACCGGAACTCTCATCGTCGTAACCGACGGAGTGCTTCCAATCCAATGAAACCTTTTAAAAATTTAGTTTAACATTCCAATAAAACTCATCTTATCTTCTCATCTTAAACGTAAAATGCGTTTCTTCAGGTGATAGCTTTGGGTATCCATTCACATACTGACTAGAAGTTCTAACACCTACATGTTTTGTCTTGATATAAAAAATGGTTTACAGCAAATATTCTGCTCAATACTACAGATTTGCTTGCTCTGGAGTAGTACCAGGCATTGACTCCCATAGCCACTGATCTTGATGGTTGAAAGTGTTATCATGTACATGTTTTTTCTTGGTGTAAAACATAGGCTACAGCAAATATTCTTCTCAATACCACATATTTGATTGTCAGTTGCTTGATCTTCACAACTTGAGCATATCCTTTAGTGGCTGACTGTATGTTCGCCTCTGATCATCAGCAGGAGTAGTGGGTGAGCCTTATAGCCATGTGCTGAGGGGAATTCTTTGGGGTTTGGATTATTCACCTTCAGAAGCATGAGTGTTTCGTTCATCATCCTTAAACGACCTTTATTCCAGAATCTTTTGAGCGGGATAGGCGACTTGAACAAAAATCTAATTGGGCACCACCTGCAAGGTCATGTGCTGTTTGTGTTGATATGAGAGCAACATGTCGCGCACATATGGTTGTGATGCATGTGGGGCAGGAGGGGAAGGGAGGAAGACGAAAGGGTAGGAAGAGGATAGGAACGAGAGGAGGAAGGGCGTTTAATATTCGTTTCTCTGAAAGTTTATATAGAAATATCAGAGTGACATTGTCAACAAAGGAAACCAAAAAACTAACGAAGTGCTCAGAGACAACTGTGTAAGTATTTGTCTATGAAATTTATTGATATTAACCACATATAGATAACATTATTATAAGTGTTTAGAGAATCCAACGTCCTCACACAGAATGTAATCACGGCTCTTGAAGCTTGGTCCGTATCAACATCAGACAGTGCACAACAACAAACACAAGAAAAGGGCAAATGATTCAAATAAAAACCGTATCATTGAGCGCGAGATATTTGATTGGGGAGTAAGTACTTTGAACTTGTTGCACGAAAAAGCACGAAAAAGCACACGTGCAAAACTTTCTAGCAGTAACAGTAAAAGATAAATCAGTACTCGACGAAAATGACGTCACTTTAAATAAAATGCTAGTCTCTACTGTTCAAGTGTCATAAATTAATTAAAAATGCATAAATGGACATCAGAGGAATATGTTTCAGTTCTTCATACAAATATTACAGCGGTATACCTATCACAAAGAGAAAATACAATAGTGTTTTCGTACAAAATTTGGAAGTAACATAGCTCAAATCTTGATGTACCGCGGAAACCCTACAAGCTAGATCGCTTGAGAAATAACATTCTTAAAGGGAATAGTAATAATAATAATAATAATAATAATAATAATAATAATAATAATAATACTAATACTAATACTACTACTACTACTACTACTAATAATAATAATAATAATAATAATAATAATGATAATAATAATAATGATAATAATAATAATGATAATAATAATAATAATAATAATAATAATAATAATAATAATAATAAAATAATAATAATAATAATAATAATAATAATAATAATAATAAATGCCCTGATGCAGTACCAGGCAGTGGCTCTCATGGCTTCTGATCTTAACTGATTGGAAGTGTTATCATGTACATTGTTTTGCCTTGGTATAAAAGATGGGCTACTGCAAATATTCTGCTCAGTACCACAGATTTGCTTGTCAGTTGTTTGACCTTAACCAGTTGAGCATGGCCCTCAGTGGCTGACGATATGTGCATCTCTGATCACGAGCAGAAGTAGTGGGGGAACATCGTAGCCGTGTGCTGAAAGGAATTCTTAGTGGTTTGGATAATTCACCTTTGGTAACATGGGTGGTTCTTTCAACATTCTTAAACAATCCTTATCCAAGGACCTTTTGAGCGGGATGGGCTACTCGACAAGAAGAAAATTTTAACTGGGCCCCACCCGCAAGGTCATGCGCTGTTTATCTTGATATGAGATCACCATGTCGCTCACATATGGTTGTGATGCATGTGCCTAGTATACCCTTATCAGACGCGGGTATCATGATGGGTATACTGGGCTTGGTATATTTTACCCCAGTATCACTTTGATGGCATGCACTACTGTCTCATTCAATAATAATAATAATAATAATAATAATAATAATAATAATATAATATAATAATAATAATAACAATAATAATAATAATAATAATAATAATTATAATAATAATAATAATAATAATAATAATAATAATAATAATAATAATAATAATAATAATAATAACGATGATAACGATAATAACGATAATAATAGGATAGAGGAATAAAACCTACTTTAGTACAGCTTCAGAAACCAGTGTCATTAGGAACAGTTAGGATAATTATTGGGGTCCTTGATATCTAAGGTTACCTGGCGTAATCCAGTGGGAAGATTCTTGGCATCTAATGCTACTTGTTGTAGCCCGGTGGTAGGATTCTTTTCTCTTCCATCAGACTAAATTGAGTGTATATGAAAATAATAATAATAATAATAATAATAATAATAATAATAATAATAATAATAATAATATACTGGACTAAACTAAACGCAAAAGAAATAGACAAAGAAAAATCCCAACAATGGTTGAGAAGCTCAGGACTCAAAGCAGAAACAGAGGGATTTTTAATTGCAGCACAAGACCAAAGCCTCCCCACCAGAAATTACCAAAACATGTAATGAAAAGAAATATTACAAGTAACTGCAGAATATGTGGAGATGGACAAGAAACAATAAATCATATTATCTCTAGCTGCCCAGTCCTGGCTAAGAAGGAATATATTCACAGACATGACAGAGTTGGAACCTACATACATTGGAAGCTATGCCAACATTATGGAATAACAACAGAAAAAAGATGGTATAGGCACACACCAGAAAAGGTCACAGAAAACGAGAAAGCAACCATACTCTGGGATATGCCGATACACACAGATAGAGAAATTAAGGCCAACAGACCAGATATAGTTGTCAGAGACCATGAAGAAAAAAAATGCTTTCTAATTGATGTATCAATACCGGCTGATGACAACGTGTCTCTAAAAGAAATGGAGAAACTCTCAAAATACAAAGACCTGGAAATAGAGGTAACTATAATGTGGAATCTGAAAACAGAAACAATTCCTATCATAGTAGGTGCATTAGGCATGATAAAAAAATATTCAGACAAATACATAACAAAAACACCAGGACTTACAAACACATAACATACAGAAAATTGCACTACTAGGCACTGCACACATCCTACGCAGAACACTTTCCATACAATAACTATCAGAGCATCACAACAAATCACAGCACATACCCAAAGCACACAGAGCTGCGCTCGGTAGTGAAGTGAAAGCACGCTATAAAAAATAAAACTACTGAATAATAATAATAATAATAATAATAATAGTAATAATAATAATAATAATAATAATAATAATAATAATAATAATAATAATAATAATAATAACAATCTCACTTTGAAATAGAGCATCAAAAAGAAAGGAAATGCTTTATGAAAAAACAGGTAATGGCAGATCACTCTTGTACGCTACTGTATTATGTAAACCAGTTAAACCTGTGGTATGGTCGAGTAGGCGGCAACTAATTCGGCAACATCAGCAAGCTTGCTTGCTGAAGAAAGTGATAATTCGACACCTTGCGAGATGAAAAGCAAAACCCGACAAAGGGCAGAAAAACTCAGGGAAGTCAGCGACCATCCAAAATTGTGTAAGAAACGAAAAGGAGAGAAAAAGGAGGTAGCTATCTTGTACGTGGAAAAATCAACGCAATGAAAGATAATCACGCGGGTGAGATGCTGACTCAAGAAAATAACCTGAACGGAGATCTCTTGATCAACGTTTTTGTATTCAGCGATCGGTGGAATAGATAGTACAATAAATAGTACAAGCATCAGGGTTAAGTGTGAAGATCGATCGTATTGTGAATACTGACTAGGTGGGACTGGTTGTTTATCTACGTCGAGGGATGATGATGAATGACCAATAAAATACCTAACGTAATCCATGAAGATAAAACTAGCGCAAACAACGAAAACGAAATAAAAATTAAAACATGAGGAAAAATCCCTGGAACTGCACAATAATGATCAATAAAAACGAAATCAAATGTAAATGCAAAAATATAAATCAAAGCAGAGAATATAGGAGAGATTTAAAAATGGAAACTTCTAAAAGTGAAAATCATGACCCTGACACGGTAAAACGGGGTATAATTCAATAATTAATGAGCAAAAGATTATTTTCTTCTGAATCAACGGATACACCTCACAGTGATAAAACTCGACGATAAAGTAAAAATAATTTTTTTAAAATGGCTATCACAAAATCAAATGAAACAAATCTGAGCTTTAACATTACGAAGCTAACTGAAGTAATAATATATGCAGTAGCCATTGTGGTTACAAAACGGAAGTTGGAATTCCCTCAGATACATTCAAAAAGAAGTATCAAAACTGAAGCGAACAACACGGTAAAGCTGTGTGGTAAGTAGCTTGCTTACGAACCACATGGTTCCGGGTTCAGTCCCACTGCGTGGCACCTTGGGCAAGTGTCTTCTACTATAGCCTCGGGCCGACCAAAGCCTTGTGAGTGGATTTGGTAGACGGAAACTGAAAGAAGCCTGTCGTATATATGTATATATATATGTATATATATATGTATATATATGTATATATATATATATATATATATATATATATATATTATATATATATGTATATGTGTGTGTGTGTGTGTGTTTGTGTGTCTGTATTTGTCCCCCCCTCCCAACATCGCTTGACAGCCGATGCTGGTGTGTTTACGTCCCCGTAACTTAGCGGTTCGGTGAAAGAGACCGATAGAATAAGTACTAGGCTTACAAAGAATAAGCTCTGGGGCCGATTTGCTCGACTAAACCGGTGCTCCAGCAAGGCCACAGTCAAATAACTGAGACAAGTAAAAGAGTAAAAGAGAAAATATTGTTTTAAACAGATAGAAATTAAGGAAAATGACTTCTCAATTAGAAATGATATCAATAAAAAAGCAGTACAACTAAAAGAAGAACAGAGGCACAAATACTACAGCGCTACAGTATAAACAAAAATATGTACCAGAAACTAAAGAGCTAAAGTCATCCTCAGTTAATGAATTAAAGAATTCGTCGCTATGAAAAATGCCAACGATTCTTTGAACAAAACGAACATTCAACAGCAAAACGAAACAATTCTTTCGAGAACTTGGTAAAAATTTTTGAAAAAAAAATCCAATGGAGTACCAGCGGCAAGTCAAGTGAAATAAAAGTATTTTGAAGAATATAGATGGTGAAAGGATCAGCAGAGGAATGGCAGATGAAAGCATTGCTTTCACAATGAACAGTATACATCCGTAATAACAGAACACGTAACATGAATATGAAAAAAAAATTTAAAAACTTTGACGTGAAAAAATTTCAGACTTCAGGATGGAATATTTTAAACAGAGGTTGATGCGGTACTAGTAGAGAAGTTTAATGTGAATCTGTTTTTACACGGGGAAAAGAAACAAACTTACTTGAATTACCCATATACACACAAATTATTTCTCTTATCTTAACTTATGTAATTCATTTATTTCGTCTTCGTAAAATTCGGTAGGTATTCTTCAGTTTATCTTCCCTAACTCTTCAAAAACAATTTGTACATTGCCTGCTTAAACGAAGTGAATCTATCGAGTTATATCCAGTGACAATGTCAAAAGAGGCTACAAAGGGGATATTTTTGGCAAATTGTGATGAGGATTGAATTTGCCAGTTGCATCCTTATTTTACAATTCATCATGGTTAGTTTAGGCTTCCCACAAATTGTTCTCTGATACTAGTAGAAAGGTGCGGTGGCTGCGTGGTTCGAAGTTTGCTTCCCAACTATATGGTTGCGAGTTCAGTCTCCAACTACAGCTCTGGACCGATCAAAGCATTGTGAGTGGATTTGATAAAAACAAAATGAAGTCAGTCATATACTTATATATAAACACAGACACACACACATACACATGCACATATATCTGTATGTGTGTGTTTATGTTTGATGGCAAGCGTTGGTTTGTTTACGTCCCCGTTACTAAGTTGTTCGGCGAAAATAACCCGATAGAATAGTATCAGGTTTAAAAAAAGCAAAAAGTAATAGGGCCGATTTGTTGAACTAAAATATTCAAAGCGGTGCCCCAGCATGGCTCCTGTTTTGTAACCGAAAGAAGTGAATTAAATGAATAAAAGAACCTACCTAGTCAGAACATCATTTGTATAATGATACAAAGCTAACAACCAGGCATTAATCATTGCAGTGCCAGTACAGTTTGAATTGTGTATCAATTAATAAATTGAGTCATATCTATAGAAAGCAATTATTAATTATAATAAAGATGACCGTAGCTAATTGCTTAATCTATTACATTTTTAAGTGGCACTTGTTTGACAAGTAGCTCTTAATTAAGTTTGTGTTTTCTGGAGAGAATTCGTCTTGATAGTACGAGTAAAGCTATTTATAATCACACTAGATATAATATTTATCTCCACTTAAACGTGGATGTCCTATTATGATAACTTTATTGCTGTTGATGACATGAAAAACGCTCTCATACTGGCTTTTGGTGTAAAATGAGAGTTACTCTCATGCTGGCCATCACAGTATAGTTTGTTCAAACAGAACATCTCCGTCTAAGCGGGGATAAATATTACTTCTCGGTATTAATATTGCCTCTGTTGCTAATATATTTAGTCTTCAACAATAAGGCTGTGCAGTAAGAAGCTTGCTTCCCAATCACGTGGTTCCGAATTTAGTCCCACTGCTGATACCTTTCACAATTGTCTTCTACTATAGCCTCAGGCCAAGCAAAGCCGTACGAGTGGATATGGTAGGTGGAAACTATGCGAGTGTCTTTGTGTCTGTGTTTGTCTTCGAACACCCCTTGACAACTGGTGTTGGTGTGTTTACGTCCCCGTAACTTAGCAGTTCGGCTAAAGAGACCGATAGTATATATACTAGGCTTGTTCGACTAAAACTCTTCAAGGCGGTGCTAAAGCATGACTGCAGTCAATACACTGGAGCAAGTAAAAGATAAAAGATAGTGTCAGTTAACATGTCTGATCATAGATTTTGATGATTCATAATATTTTGAATTAATGGATTGTGGATTAACAAAATCGTTTGTGTACTGGATGAAATGCCTTGCTACACTTGTTCCATGTCATTAAGGTTAGTTTTTTCTCAAATCTCATCGAGGTCAGTTTTAACCGTAATACCTTCTGATCCAATAAAGTACTTAGTCGAGGGCAGTGGTTTGATTGAATTGCATAAAGTAGGACCGTTTCTGATACCAGTTTCCATTGTTTGTATTATGTGATATGTGGAGGCGCAATGGCCCAGTGGTTAGGGCAACGGACTCGCTGTCGTAGGATCGCGGTTTCGATTCCCAGACGGGCGTTGTGAGTGTTTATTGAGCGAAAACACCTAAACCTCCACGAGGCTCCGGCAGGGATGTTGGTGATCCCTACTGTACTCTTTCACCACAACTTTCTCTCACTCTTACTTCCTGTTTCTGTTGTACCTGTATTTCAAGGGGCCGGCCTTGTCACTCTCTCTGTCACGCTGAATATCCCCGAGAACTACGTTAAGGGTACACGTGTCTGTGGAGTGCTCAGCCACTTACACGTTAATTTCACGAGCAGGCTGTTCCGTTGATTCGGATCAACCGGAACCCTCATCGTCGTAACCGACGGAGTGTTTCAAGACAATTATGTGATAAAATTCCACCTAACGGTTATATATTCGCCGATGGCCAGAGCTAATCACGTGGTCATTTGATTACAAATTTTTTTTTTGTAATCAAGTGACCACGTGATTATATATTCGTACGAGTGGATATGGTAGGCGGAAACTATGCGTGTGTCTTTGTGTCTGTGTTCTAACACGTCCTTGACAACTGGTGTTGGTGTGTTTACGTCCCCGTAACTTAACAGTTCGGCTAAAGAGACCGATAGTATATATACTAGGCTTGTTCGACTAAAACTCTTCAAGGCGAATATATAACCTTTAGGCGTAATTTTATCACATAAGACAAAAAGTCGAAAGGAACGTTTTTGACACCAGTTTCGACTTTTTGTCTTATGTGATAAAATTCCACCTAACGGTTATATATTCGCCGATGGCCAGAGCTAATCACGTGGTCATTTGATTACAAATTTTTTTTTTGTAATCAAGTGACCACGTGATTATATATTCGTACGAGTGGATATGGTAGGCGGAAACTATGCGTGTGTCTTTGTGTCTGTGTTCTAACACGTCCTTGACAACTGGTGTTGGTGTGTTTACGTCCCCGTAACTTAACAGTTCGGCTAAAGAGACCGATAGTATATATACTAGGCTTGTTCGACTAAAACTCTTCAAGGCGAATATATAACCTTTAGGCGTAATTTTATCACATAAGACAAAAAGTCGAAAGGAACGTTTTTGACACCAGTTTCGACTTTTTGTCTTATGTGATAAAATTCCGCCTAGGGGTTGTATACTCGCCGGGGGCTAGAGCTAATCATGTGGTCACTTGATTACAAATGATTACGGAAAGTTACATTGTATGGAGGAGGATTACAGCTGACCGATAGAATATCTCTTTACTCTCTTTTCACTCTTTTACTTGTTTCAGTCATTTGACTGCGGCCATGCTGGAGCACCGCCTTTAGTCGAGCCCAGTACTTATTCTATCAGTCTCTTTTGCTGAAACGCTAAGTGACGGGGACGTAAACACACCAGTATCGGTTGTCAAGCGATGTTGGGGGGACAAACACAGACACACAAACACACACACATACATATATACGACAGGCTTCTTTCAGTTTCCGTCTACCAAATCCACTCACAAGGCATTGGTCGGCCCGGGGCTATAGCAGAAGACACTTGCCCAAGATGCCACGCAGTGGGACTGAACCCGAAACCATGTGGCTGGTTATCTAGCTACTTACCACACAGCCACGCCTGCGCCTATATATATATATATATTGTATATTTCTATAAAAGTGACAAGCATGAAGGCACGTAGCAACGTGGTTTAGGATGTTGGGAACATGATCAAAAGACAGGTGAGTTTCGACTCCTGGGTCGAGTGGCGTGTTGTATCCTTAAGGAAATCTGGTAGATGCTTCGGTTTACGCAGATGAAATAACTACCAACCGAGTGTTGTCGAGTACCCCCGTCTCTTCGGCTGTCACATCATAGATGTTCTGCTAAGTTGGCCCTTGGAATGTCTTTGTTAATTCTCCAATATAAAGCCACTTCAAAGAATTAACGAAAACAGCGCATGCTACCAGGCCATACCAACATGCGAATGAGTTAAGGTATTTGAGGGGTGGGGAACATAAAAGGCATAAAAGGCATAAAAGGAATGGAATGATGCCATTGCTAAATATTTTTCCGGATACATTACCAGCCTTGTATGAAGTTTCTAACTTGGAATATATAAATATCTTTATGAGCTGTCATACTGGGGAAAATAAAAAAATTTCTACGACTTGCAAGTACATATTGCCTACACTGTATATATATGTGTGTGAATGTGTATGTGCATGCGTGTGAGTGTGTGTGAGTGTGTGTGTGTGTATGTGTGAGCGTGTGTACTTCTTTGCATGAATTTATGTATATATATATATATATGAGCGTGTCTGTATATAGTGACTGTGTGGTAAGTAGCTTGCTTACCAACCACAAGGTTCCGGGTTCATTCCCACTGCGTGGCACCTTGCGCAAGTGTCTTCTACTATAGCTTCGGGCCGACCAAAGCCTTGTGAGTGGATTTGGTAGACGGAAACTGAAAGAAACCCGTCGTACATATGTTTGTGTGTCTGTATTTGTCCACCCACCCCCAACATTGCTTGACAACGGATGCTAGTGTGTTTACGCCCCCGTAACTTAGCGATTCGGCAAAAAAAAAACGATAGAATAAGTACTAGGCTTCCAAAGAATAAGTCCTTGGGTCAATTTTCTCGACTAAAGGCGGTGCTCCAGCATAGCCGCAGTCAAATGACTGAAACAAGTAAAGAAGTAAAAGAGTAAAGAATATATATGTACGTTCACACACAGACACACACACACAGATACACACACACAGAGACACACGCACAGATACTACACACACACAGACACACAGACACACAGACACACACACACACACACACACACACACACACCACACACACACACACACACACACATATATATATCTGACAAGTGCTTAGCAGGTTTAATATAAATGTGTTTGTGTTAGAAGAAACATCGTACTTTGCTGTATGTCATTGAATTTGTTTTTATATTGCGCTGTCAATAATATTTGTAATTTGTGAAGTTTTAAATGTTTCGTAATACACGTCTCACCACTCGCACGCACACACGCGCACACACACGCACACACACACATTTATATACCAGGAATAACATTTAGAAAATAAAAAGAAATGAAGCATTAATTATGAGTAAAATAAAACCGAACAAAAATCCTCTTCTTGTAATGCACCGATCGATAAGGGGAGCTAAAACTTCATTGTATCGTTGGTGAGGATTTCAGACAAACGTTTATATACTACGCAAGAGCATTCACGCACAGAAAATCAAATTAACTAAAAGCTCAAATTGAATTAACTAAAAGCTCAAACAGAAATGATTTGAGACAGAAAAAGGTATGACAAACAGATACAAATGTTAAACAAACAAGGAATTGGAAATAAACTTAAACCAAAAAAAAAACCCCAAAAAAACCCCCAAAACACGTAAACGACTTCGATAACATCGACAATGTAAATGTGTTTATAATACTTTTAACTAAATGAACCCTTAATAGATATTTTAATCAACCGTTTCGTTAATAGTTAATGTAGTTACTTAGATTCAACTGTTCCCTCAAATAATTCTTTGTTATCGCTCCTTCGTTTATTACCTCTATATCATTCACTTAAGGGTATTTTCCTTTTAACAGTATTCTATTTAAGAACGTTCATTTCTTATTCAGTATTTGGTTGTTATATACTAATTAGTCGAAGTTTGAATCCTAAACATGAATTGACACTCAGAACTCCTCTTTGTTTAAATGCATGTATGTATGTGTTTATGTATGTATATTTCGTACATATATTTGGTAACACCCGATGTAAACACATACACTGGTTCGTTACTTTTGGTGACCCATCACACTGGTCCACTACACATATGTAACAAACCGGTGTGTGTCGACATCGGTGTTATCAAATATATGTACAGGGTTACCATAGGTAATGCACAAATGTAAGGTTCTCACGTCGGAGGTACCAATCGTAACGTACAAATGAAAAGTTACTTCATATAGAAAGAACGATTCTTGTTCCGTTTACGGGGTCGATATATGTAGGCGCAGTAGTGGCTGTGTGGTAAGTATCTTGTTTACCAACCACATGGTTCCGGGTTCAGTCCCACTGCGTGGCACCTTAGGCAAGTGTCTTCTACTATAGCCTCGGGCTGACCAAAGCCATGTGAGTGGATTTGGTAGACGGAAACTGAAAGAAGCCTGTCGTATATATGTATATATATATATATGCGTGTGTGTGTGTGTTTGTGTGTCAGTCTTTGTCCCCCTAGCATTGCTTGACAACCGATGCTGGTGTGTTTATGTCCCCGTTACTTAGCGGTTCGGCAAAAGAGACCGATAGAATAAGTCCCGGGGTCGAGTTGCTCGATTAAAGGCGGTGTTCCAGCATGGCCGCAGTCAAATGACTGAAACAAGTAAAAGAGAGAGAGTTGTTCGAAAGTAAGATGAGACAGCGGAATAACTTCGAAGAGAAAAGATTAATATTCACAGATTTATTTGTCGGCAGCAGTTAGTAAAACAGATAGTAGTTGGTAGTGTGGAATACAAGGTACGTTATGTTGACAGAGCAGAAGAAAAGGCAAGAATTACGTTGTCCCTTTCCATTCAGCTGAAGCTCCCCGTTCGAGGTCTGCCAACCGAAGAGGTCGAGAGACTGATGCCCTCAATTATATAAGGTATTGCCAGGAGGTAGATCAAACCTAAAACAATGGAATGACTACCATGAGCAGCAACGGTAATCAGAGGTCAAGTATTTCTCATTAATCTCCCATCACAGAAATGAAACACAAAAGATCAGACTGTCGTCTGACAAGTGTGTGGATTCGGTTTCGAATCTCAGATAGTCAGGGCCAAGCGATTTCCCACATATTCATACATGTATGTATGTATGTATGTATGTATGTATGTATGTATGTATGTATGTATGTATGTATGTATGCATGCATGTGTGTGTGTATGTATGTATGTATGTATGTATGTATGTATGTATGTATGTATGTATGTATGTATGTACGTATGCATGCATGCGTGTATGTATGTATGTATGTATGTATGTATGTATGTATGTATGTATGTATGTATGTATGTATGTATGCATGTATGTATGAGTGTATGTATGTATATTTGTGTTAGATCACGCTTGGTATTGTCGGTAACATGTAACATAATACAAAGTGTTGCATGGTCGGGCCGTCGGCGATTTGACCAACAATCCCTCAAACCTTTTTGATACGGAGGGTGATTTTTTTGCTGGACATCCTTCAGAACAAGAAACAAAATACTTCAAAAGACAGGGGTACCCAGTAGAGTCAACTGCTATCCAGGAACTGGGTATGAGAGTCATCTAGTCTTTATTTAGACATCTCTTTAGAGGGAAGTTCCAAAATAACACCTGCCTCATTGTAAAACTGGAGAATTTGCTCTTGTTTGTTCCTGGACTCCTTACTCTTTACTCTTTTACTTGTTTCAGTCATTTGACTGCGGCCATGCTGGAGCACCGCCTTAGTCGAGCAAATCATCCCCGGGACTTATTCTTTGTAAGCCCAGTACTTATTCTATCGGTCTCTTTTGCCGAACCGCTAAGTGACAGGGACGTAAACACACCAGCATTGGTTGTCAAGCAATGCTAGATGGACAAACACAGACACACAAACATATACACACATACATATATATATATATATATACATATATACAACAAGCTTCTTTCAGTGTCTGTCTACCAAATCTACTCACAAGGCATTGGTCAGTCCGGGGCTATAGCAGAAGACACTATAGAAGATGCCACGCAGTGGGACTGAACCCAGAACCATGTGGTTGGTAGGCAAGCTACTTACCACACAGCCACTCCTGCGCCTATACTTGGCTTAGTAGAGTCTTAGAGGTGTTGTGCAAACTGGTCAAGTTAAATTAGATATGGGGGTATGTGTAGATGCATCGCGTCGTTGTATCCATCATTTGTCGATATTTGTTTGGTTTGCCTCTTACAACGCTGTGAGCAGTGTCCCAGTCAGTCATCAATTCAGCGAGACACTTACTCGTACACTGTGACCATGTAGCATGTGGCCAACCAACACAAGCCTCACCCACAGGATCCTCAGACAAGAGAAAACGATACGCAGTATCCGACTCGGAAAATCGAGCGAACTGACTGATCACCCTGAGCTAACTCTCTCGAGTCATACAAATAACAGGGCGCATCCCACTTTCTGAGAATAGTCATTGGTTGAAAATGAAATGCGACCAATGATACCCCATAATCCTGTGAAGTATCTTCGTACTAAAGGAGTTTACGCGACCTCTAGGGGCTCGGGACATTGTCCTAGTCATGCAACTATATAGCAAAACAAAGAAGACCAGAGACCGGAAGACCCGAAGCTTTGTCCTTCTGTTCAGATACTAGCATTGCCAAACATACTTATCCAGTAAGTCCACAACTACACCAACTCATTCAAATATTTTTAAGACTTCGGACTCGCGGCTAATGGATCACATTGTCAAGATAAGTGAAACGGTCAACAACTTCGACATTCTCATTCGCCACAAAGATAGACAAAATGGAGTCTTCCAGGACGCCAACGAAACTAGACTTTAGTTTTGACCCAAGAAACTCTAAAGCCAAGTCTTCCCGCTGTCTTAATCAAAGAAACGACTCCTTGACAAATCCAGAGTCTCAGCAAGAGTAACTGCATTGTCAGCAAAATCCAGGTCAGTAATCATAGTTACACCAATGAGTACTCCACAACTTGAGTGAGTTAGCATTTGATCCAGTATCCAGTCCATGCAGACACTGGACAGAGAAGAGGCCAAAACACAACCCTGACAGACACTAGATCTAACTGGGAAAGGGTCTGATGTTGAGCCCTTAATTCGAATAGTGTTCACTGTACCAATATACAAGGCCTCTCATTTAGATGGGGAAGTATACCTCGCAGCTCCAGAATATTCCACTGCACATGCCTATCCATCGAGTCAAATGTCTTACAGACTTCGACATAAGCTGCAAGCAGCCTCTGTTGAAAGCTCCGCCTGCGTTCGATGAAGGCACCAAAAACCAGGATACTATCAGCGGTTGATTACTCACGGCTGAGAGAGAAGCAGATGAGTTCGCACTCTGTTTAGAATAACCCTGGCAAAACCTTACCAGCAGTGCCACAGCATTGTAGTTGTTTCAGACGTGGTAGTCACTGTGACCTTTGCAAAGAGAGACAATTATACCCCACTACAAACTGGTATTAAATTTCAGCACAAAGATTGCTGATAGCTATTGTTTATAACATCTAGGATAAGATAATTTTTTATTGACGCTCAAACTCGTCTCTGAGTTGACACCCACCACGTATGTATGTATGTGGATGGAAGCACTCCGTCAGTTACGACGACGAGGGTTCTGGTTGATCCGAATCAACGGAACAGCCTGCTCGTGAAATTAACGTGTAAGTGGCTGAGCATTCCACAGACACGTGTACCCTTAACGTAGTTCTCGGGGATATTCAGCGTGACACAGAGAGTGACAAGGCCGGCCCTTTGAAATACAGGTACAACAGAAACAGGAAGTAAGAGTGAGAGAAAGTTGTGGTGAAAGAGTACATCAGGGATCACCAACATCCCTGCCAGAGCCTCATGGAGCTTTAGGTGTTTTCGCTCAATAAACACTCACAACGCCCGGTCTGGGAATCGAAACCGCGATCCTACGACCGCGAGTCCGCTGCCCTAACCACTGGGCCATTGCGCTTCCACGTATGTATGTATGTATGTATGTATGTATGTATGTATGTATGTATGTATGTATGCATGCATGCATGCAGGTATTCATTCTAAGATGAGGCAATACTGGTTACACTATTCTTTGCTGTTGATATCTAATAAGATTGAAGCTTGTCTAGTATCGGTACAGCTTAACAAAAGTTCTATTCATCTCCATTCAGCGTTCTATATAATTTTAATTAATTTTAATTTCCAGAATTGACTCCACCGCCTTTACTTTTACTAAAATTAATCATTAAAATAATTGTTCTAAATTGTTTTAATTTATTAAAAGGTCTCGGATCACTACATTACAATTCATTGCTCCTGTGTCTTACTCTTTTTACTGTTAGCTACTTCTCCAGCTATGTGCTTTTGTTAAAAGTGTTAGAAATAACTGTTCATCCTTCTCAAATCACTATTCATTCTCCAACGAGATTCAATGAATGATCAACAGTGTAGTTTCTTTCTCTCTCTCTCTCTCTCTCTCTCTCTCTCTCTCTCTCTCTCTCTCTCTCTCTCTCTCTCTCTCTGAGATATGGATCTCTCCATTTTGCATTCCAGGAGACTGAAGGTGTGGGCTCAGGTAAGGGGGTCTGCGAAACTTGAAGTAACACGGAACCGAATCAAACAGCTTTAAGTGATAACTGTACCTCCATATAAATGTTTTGAGTGCCTTTTTCTTTCGTGTGTCCACTCATATATATTATATATATATATATATATATATATATATAATAATATAATATATATATATATACTATAAAGCATATTACTCTACCCCTGGTATTTGAGTACTCTTTTTTTCCACCTTGTTCATTGCATTTATGTTTTACTCCGTATATATATATATATAATATATATATTATATATATATTATATATATATATATATCTATATATATATATATATATATATATATATATATAGATTCCTGTCTATCTATCTATCTATCTATCTATCTATCTATCTATCTATCTATCTATCTATCTATCTATCTATCTATCTATCTATCTATCTGTCTATCTGTCTGTCGTCGCTCAGTCCTCCAATCAGTTGCCAAAAATGGATAATCCTACGACGGACGGGCATCCTGTCCAGGTGGAGTATTTATACACCATAGAAGCCGAGAAACCAGTCCTCATGAGCCGGCATGACTAGAGGAAGAAACTTTACTTTTACCTTACCCATTACACGTGAACACCTCAGACTCAACTATTAATTAGGTACGAACGGTGATGATGCTGAGAGAGTCGAAGGACATGGAAATCAGGCGTAATCCACCAGATGTGAAAACAGCTAGGAAGTAGAAAACAGAGACTGATGACATCCTGTCTTCTCTTACACACCGAGATATGGCGGGTGCAACACAAATTCATCGAAAGGGACTTGGTTTTGGCGCAGATCGATTCAGACCGTTTGCAAGTATGATGCGGAGCGAATGCAGATTTGTTGTTAGCAACAGCGTCAAAACGAGGGAGGTTGATAGAAGACTGTTTAATTTGATCCAATGCATTCAACAAAGACAGATGATGAGATGAGAGGAACATGTTTCCGAGAGAAAATAAGTTGAGATGAGATATGGAGGTGGATCACATCTCGGCTGTTTTCTGATTCGTTCATTCTATGATGTCTTGCCATCACATGCAAATCTAGTAAGATGGAACATCTCAGAGAATGATATATGTAAATGCGGAAAGGTCAGAATACTGAAACATATTCTTTCCAACTGTTCACTAGCATTGAACAGGTATATATGGAGACACAACCTCGTCCTTACGGTTATCTTCAATGCTACAAAGAACCAACAACAGTGAAAAAAAAAACGTTAAAAGTACCAACTAGAGATTCCATTACCTTCGTGCGCTCAGGACAGTGGATCTGTTTCAAGAAGAACAACAAACATCCTGTGAGTGATGAAAAGGGGAACGGCTATTGGGAGGTGACTGCAGAGTTTACCAGGGTGCCAGGAACTCTTTCACATCCCAGTTACGAAACTGCAGAGTTTACCAGGGTGCCAGGAACTCTTTCACATCCCAGTTACGAAACTGCAGAGTTTACCAGGGTGCCAGGAACTCTTTCACATCCCAGTTACGAAACTGCAGAGTTTACCAGGGTGCCAGGAACTCTTTCACATCCCAGTTACGAAAAGAAAACGGATATTTTAATGTGGTGTGAAAGAAAGAAAATTGTGAATCTAGTCGAGTTAACGGTTCCTTGTGAAGGTAACATGGACGCCGCTCGGGCTCGAAAGATTGACTGTTATGTAAATAACCTCGAGGAATGTGAAGAATCAGACTGGAAAGCGGAGCATTTTCCAATCGAAGTCGGATGTAGAGGGATTGTTGAACACAGTGTGAGACGACAGTTGTTATAGTTAGGCCTAACTCATCGTAAAGTAAATGACCGATATCCAAACTATAGTGGAAAAGGCTAGTTACTGGATTTGGTTAAAAAGAGACGATGAGCGATGGCTAGAAGTATATTGAGCTTTATTTGAAACCAGCTGATCTAGTAAGCGGAGCCTCATATCAGTGAGGGGGCCGTTGTGCATTGATGCCGTCGAGAGGTAGGCCCCGAACCAACGCGCATTCTCTCACTTGATGACCCCATAAACTTGCTAGCTTCCGATATGCGGAGTGCTCGATCGGTAGCACTTGTATGTGCAAATTGTTTGCGAAATATCTCATCCGTTCAGAAATCCATCACCAAATCTATAATGCAAATTCTTTTTAAGCAGAATGTTTCTTTTTGCTTTACAATATATTTTCGTTACCTTATTCCTTGTGTCGCCAAAGGTATCTTCTCAGGTCAGCATAAAAGACAACTAAATGTCAATTGAAATTGCTATGGCGCGTGTTGGAAGATTAGTCACGAGTTGTAAAGAATGGGAGGAAAATTAGTACATATACAATGCTTCTGTCAGCTGGTACTGATTGAAGTAAGTGCTGCAGTGTTAAAAAATATTCGGCTGAAGAGTAAGCGGGAGAAGTGGAGGTGGAACTGGAGAAGGAGGAAGAGAAGGAGAGGAGGAGGAGGGGAGAAGAGGAGGAGTGAGGATATAAACACAGCAGGAAATAAAAAAAAACAAATATGGATTTGATGGTTAATTGAGCCGAGAGATTAACTGTTGTGAATGAGCAAAGAATGCTTGAGCATGGTAGCAGTGTGAGGAAGAGAGAGAGAGAGAGAGAGGGGGGGGAAGGAAAGGAGTAACGAGTTAGAGAGGGAATAAAGAAGACAGGAAGAGAAGGATTGGAAAGATGAT
>NC_043002.1:91662746-91670246 GCF_006345805.1 Octopus sinensis
ATAAACATTAAATAAACAATTAATGGAAATATATGTAAATAAAAATATAGAATAAAAATAAATGTAAAGAAAGCGTCATTTATGCTCAAATATTACAAACATATAAACAATTCAAGTCGTTCTCCCTGCACTTCTGCCGTTGGGTCTGTTGTACTGTTTATTAATATTTGCCGCCCATCTCGGTCTTCCTTTATGTATTCCCATTTTCCTATCCCAGTCCAATAGCTAGTATAATTGAGCCAGTCTCTCGGCTTTTTCTTTTACGTTCTATTTATCCAAACATAATAGTATTTGCAGACGTTCCATATGTGACGAAACCATTGCATTTTTCATCGCCTCGCTGATTCTATGAGTCTTTGTCTCTGGCCATCTGTTCAAACAATATATGATTTTTTTTTTTTTTACTTAGACTGATTGTTTGTCCGGTAATCATTCTACGTAATATCAAGTAGTTTTCCTGACGACCATTATTATAGAATACAAAAGAAATAGAAAGGGAATGTATATAGGAAAAAAGTGGATAAAGCAAGATGTTGCTACATGCATTCGCTGTCAGAATTTACTCTCTTTTCATAAGACCATACGTAAAATTATGCAATAAACAATGTGCTGAGTTTGTCTCTCCACTTAAATGAACAAGGAAAAAAAAATAAAAAAGGAACTTAGCAGAAGAATATAGAACAAAAATGAAAACAGGAAAAGAGAAAACTATAAAATATTCGAGTGAGATAGAAAATTCTCGTTAGAATTCATTACCAGACCCTTTCTCTAAAAATTAAATAGTAGATTTTTGCTTTCTATAAGTACTTACTCTTTTACTCTTTTTACTCTTTTACTTGTTTCAGTCATTTGACTGCGGCCATGCTGGAGCACCGCCTTTAGTCGAGCAAATCGACCTCAGGACTTATTCTTTGTAAGCCCAGTACTTATTCTATCGGTCTCTTTTGCCGAACCGCTAAGTGACGGGGACGTAAACACACCAGCATCGTTTGTCAAGCAATGCTAGGGGGACAAACACAGACATATACACACACACACATATATATATATAAACATATATACGACAGGCTTCTTTCAGTTTCTGTCTACCAAATCCACTCACAAGGCATTGGTCGTCCCGGGGCTATAGCAGAAGACACTTGCCCAAGATGCCACGCAGTGGGACTGAACCCGGAACCATGTGGTTGGTTAGCAAGCTACTTACCACACAGCCACTCCTGCGCCTATGATAATTTACTAAGATAATTTCTAAAAATTCAAACTGCTCCTGTTCTGTGATAATTTTAAAACGGATCAGTTAAGCAACGATAGCAACTGAGCGTGTGTGTCCTGTGACCACGCATGTGAACAGGTGCAAAAGTGAAACTAGATAAGATGTATAAAAGGTGTTATGACAAGTTTCGTTCACTCTCCAAATGAAATAGAACTTGTGAGACTTGTTGAGAAATTGCTTGCGTTGATGAACGAATGTTGATCGAGTAATATTTGTCTTAGATTTGTTTTTGTTTTAGTGCTGATGCAGGATTTTGGTTGTGAAACATCATTCGATATACTAAAGAAATGGCAAGACAGAGTATGTTTTAGATTCAAAAAGAACTTTGTTTATTTTAATTTTTAAAAATAGAATAAGTGTAAAAGAAAACGCATTATTTATGAGATGACCAAATAGTTGAAAAGATAAACTTTTCCTAAAATATAATTGACAAAAATAAATTCCAGATCATTATTTACACACAAACGTTGAACTTCTAGAAGATTGAGACAGGTTTACCATCTCAGTCATATATATTTGGTAAGAAAATTTCAAAAGGAATTGAATTTAAATTTCTGTATAAAAGCAAAAGGTATATAATCTTAATGCAGTTTCAACTGTCTTGGAATCAGGCGTAATTGAAATTTTTATATAAATTCTATTGAATATTTTATGATTTTTATATTCTGACGTATGGTGTTAAACGGCGAGAGTGGAATGGTCAGTGTTTCGTGTTCTGCATATTGTTTTTAGATTGCTGACTAAGTAATGGATAAAGTAGAATTGGATGAGGAATTTAAAAGTATTGAAACAGGCAGTTTTACCTACTTAATTTCTATTAGTAATTCATATTTTCAATATTTTTATTGCAGCTTGATTTCAGATATTTTTATCACAAAAACAAACAAAACAAAACTGCTATACAAATTTTAATGCTTTTTCCCACTGTTAATTATAATTACAAATAAGTTGTTTTTTTTTAATTGTTAGATCAGGAGATCGGAAATGCCGTTATGGCTTGCAGGCTCTGTGGACGATTGAGATCGATATGGTAAATGCAATTCTCTTTCAATGGCAAGTTGATGATTGCAGCAAAGACATGGCTAACACGTGAATTTAGAAGATATGACAATTTCCATGAAAAAAGACCGAGGAATGTTTTTTCTTGGGGGGGGGGGGTGATGGAGGTGAGTGCAATATGAGGGTTAAAATGAGAGAATAGTAATCCAAATGGGTAAGAATAGAGATGGAGCAAGAACAATCAACTGCAAGGACAACTGTTGACCAGATATTGGAGTGTGTTTAGAAGACTAAAAACACATTTTTATTTGTTTTAATATTATGAGTTTTTCGGTGAGCCGGCAGAATCGTTAGCACGCCGGGCGAAATGCTTAGCAGTATTTCGTCTGCCGCTACGTTCTGAGTTCAAATTCCGCCGAGGTTGACTTTGCCTTTCATCCTTTCGGGGTCGATTAAATAAGTACCAGTTACGCGGAATTACAACCGTGTTTCGTGGTCTGCTACTACAACAGCTCCTTTATAGGATCCAGTTAGCTCAAGACATCATCAAGAGGAACCACGTCCGGTTGGTTCCTCCTGATGATGTCTTGAGCTAACTGGATCCTAATTCAACTAATTGAATTTTCATAACACCAATTAATATTTCTTTATTTGCAATAATCGATTCCTCTTTTTTTAAATAAATAACAATTGTGAGTGAAACAGAAACCCGTAAACATTTTGCACTTCCTCTAAAATAAAGATAGATATTACAAGAAATAAGATTTCTTTTGCTCTTATATGCCTTCGGAGAACATATGTTTTCTTGAACTCTCTACTCTAAGCTGTGCTTGTGATCAAACAAAAGATCCCAGTGACATGAAGCATGGCGTGTACGGCCGCATTGTTTTACTTAAAATGTGACGGAAAAGCTCACTTGAAATTCAATATGTTAAGGAACGTTTGTTATTTTTTATAATACGGATATATTTATGATGTCATTAAAAATATCACTTATAGTTTCTGTTTTGGAGTGTTGTATTTTAAGAAGCACATACACGCCACCAACAACATTTTAAAAGCTGCAACAACTAGCGTGTGCTAAACAGAAAATTGTTGCTAGTTTTGCTGTAAAAATGTCGCTTCAGAAAGAAACCAGAATTGAAGAATCCTCTCTTTCTCCCCGTCTTTCTCTTTTTCTCATTATTTTTCTTTCCCCCTCTCTATCACTCTTTTTCTTTTTGTTTCCCTCTCGTTTTCCGTCTCATTATTTTTTCATTTCTTTGATCCTAAAATCTTATTATATAACAAATGCCATTTCCATGTTCATATATTCACCAGGTCTTACAAGACACTCTTACCTGTCGAACATGTAGCAAGTTCTTCATATCCAAGGAATATAAAAAAAAATTTGTTTAATGAAGGTATTTTTTGCATCATCTCTGTCACTTGCAACACCTGCATCGTTATTATACAGAATTTCTATATATTTTAAATATTGAATATACTACTTGCCTTGGCAACATACATACTAAAATGATATTCAATTTATGTTTTGAAGATGGCTGAAAAGATAGGGCACTGGTCCCTTGGACATTATAATATTTAGATTCTGACCTCTTCCTTCTGGGTTTCAAATAACCGTGCCGATTTGTGTCACATTTCACAACAAAATAGACGAAAGAGGTTGAAAGTGGTATCCTCCTCTCTGCAGTAGATGAAGTCGTATCTTAAGATACAATTAGTGGGCATTCAGTCATCTCGATCATATCTCTTAAGAAGTTGGACTCGTCAACAAGTATGATATTGTGACATTCAACAATAAGACGGTAAGCTGGCAGAATCTTTAGCACCGCCCGGCACACTGCGTTGTGGCATTTAGTCCGTCATTACATTCTGGGTTCAAATTCCGCTGAGGTTGACTTTGCTTTTCCCTTTCGGGGTCGATAAAATAAGTACCAGTTGATCACTTGGGTCGATGTAATCGACTTACCTCCTCTTCCGAAATTGCTGACCTTGTGCCAAAATTTGAAACCATTATGACAGTCAACAAATATATACAATATAAACAGCAATATGATAGATGTAGAACAACAGATATTTTAGAGTAGGTTGAGACTACTACACAATTTCCGACTGGAAATAATTTAACGTTTTAGTTAGAAAAAAAAAGGGCTTCACATATGATGGTTATCCTGTACCTACCCTTGACCGCGATGAATAAAGAAGCAACATATCCAAAGACAATAAACTTCGCTCGAATCCTTTGCCACATAGTTCATTGCAGTAAACATACTCAGAGATCAGGTGTGCTGCTGAAGCGGGCGAACAATTAAGTCTACCACTGAACAAACAATAGCAGAGATCTCTCTCAGACGATCTTCCATACAGTTTCTTCCGATAATTTTTCTTCACTTCTCTGCACAGCTCCAACTTTATGCTAATGTGAAGAAAAATCATTAATTATTAATATCCGTTAACATATTTTACAAGCCTGATTTTAGTTACACAGAACTAATAACGCATTGCTTTTAAAATTTAATATGGTACATATTTCAAAGGATTAAACCAGTTATAATCTTGTTTGGGCTTGTTAGATAGAGATGTTACATATTTTGTAACTTATTATACGCCTAAACTAAATGATAAAGCTTTGTGAATCATCCATGTTTGTATTTTGTGTATTGTGTTTTATTTCTCAATAAAACTGACATCCCTCTTTCTATTCGTTATTCATTTATTCTCTTGGCAATTTAAGATGGAAGTCCGATTACGTCTTATACTTTGTATTTATTTTCTTAGATATTTCAATTAAAGAATAAGTATTCATAAATATCTGCATACAATGAATCTATTATGTATGTATCTATTTTATTCATGCACACTTCTCTTCATATCTATCCATGCACACATATACTTCATGTATATGCATACATGTTTATGGATATGCATGTATGTACGTATGTATGCATGTACGTACGTACGTACGTACGTATAATATATGTATGTGTGTGTGTGTGCGTATGTATCTGTGTGTGTGTGCGCTTGTTTTTGTGTGTCTGTTGGTATGTATGTTTATATGTATGGTTATATATGATATATATATATATATATATATATCATATCAAATATATATGCATCGAGAGAAGCTGACACATGCATATTTACACACACACACACACACACACACACACACACACACACACGCGCGCACACACACACACACACACACACACACACACAGAGTTTCTTGAAAGTGACTTTGAAATTTATTCGGTAGTGATTTATAAAAACAATCCATGAGTCTAAAAATGCCACCAGAGACAACATTTCGAAATTACAATTAAAAAAACAAACTATAATGAAAGAATTTATACATGTATTGAGTCCATTATTTATTCAATGCTCGTTTTTTTTATGAGTTTTATCTTCGGGTGTGGAGTGAAGGCCATGTCTCTTTACGAGGCCTGTGAGAGGGAAGTAAAGTGGTATTTTCAAAGCGAAAACCTAGTCCAAAAGCTTGCGACTGAGTGTATTCTATTAAAAGCACTCAATGTGCTAGGTGGGTTGGGGTTGCGTGAGTGAAAATTAAACCAGATAAAGCCGTCTACTACCCAGGTAGACCATAGAGGGATTTGAACTCATTATGCAAAAATCGAAACAAAGGCATCCAGTCCGATGTTCTTACAGCTTCCTCTCATCCGCTGCCTCAGAATGGTACTTTTTAATCAACTCTGAAATGTTGAATAGCAAAGTTGATAGTGACAGGATTTGAACTCAGAGCGCAGATACTCGGAACAAACGCCGCAATGTGTCGAGCGTTCTTAGAATGTGTGTAATTTTTTTTCATCGACACCGAAAGGGTGAAAGGCAAAGTTTAGCTTCGTTTGCTCTGTCATAGATATGTGTTAGGACCAAAAGATACAAAGGGTACTGCTGCTCTCTGTCTTGCCAATGGCACCATCTTTGTTTGAAGATACAGAAATGAAGTCATGATTGACTCGATGCGACGAAGATGCAAAACGTTGCACATGTCACATTGACATCTGAAAGAAGGCACTGAACAAAATTAAGCTGTTGGCATAATTTTAAGTCTGCACATGCTCTGCTGAAGGTGAGATTTTCATCCCTTTTATCATATCATGTAACTCCAGTTATTCATATTTCAGACATATTGGTACATATCAATTTGAGTAATTAGAACTCATTCAAAAAGGATGGGCAGCTTTCTTACTGAATTAGCAAGCAAAGTGTCTGGGTAGTGCACAGGAATATGTATTCTTAACGTAAATCTCAAGTAGAATCAGCATGAAAAAATGCGACAAAGTAGGACCTTTGAATTACAGATAAAATCTATCTGACAAGCTGCTGCAAACATTTTTGCCGTCCATTTTCAATCGTAAGTTTGGATTAATCCGGAGCTATGATAAAGGTACTTGTCCGAGATGCTAGCAAAACCAGGGATGAGGCCAAACCAGGGACATCATGGTTTCAAGACGAACATTTTAGACACTTAGCCCTGCCTGCATGCAAAATGGCGTCCATTAACCACCCACTTGAGCATATTGAATTACCTGCCCTTTGAATGCCTCAAGCAGAGTCTACTCTGCTGCAGGCACTCGGTCCAGGTCTACAGTCTATAGAGATCTTTAACTTACTCCTAGCCAACCACCAGTCACAGAGGACCTGAAAAAGTCGTGTGCTGCCATTTCTTCTCTAAACCATTAAAAATCAAAAATAAATGTAAGTAGTCTTCATTGTTACATTGATATTTTAAAGAAATCTTCACAATTTTTTTTTCCATTTTGTCAGGGTTAACATTTTTTTTGATTCCGTTGTAACTCATCAATAGCATTGCAACGGAAACAGTTAAACAGTTTGGAAGAATTAACAACATTTTTCTGTAACTAACTTTACAAATTTCAACTGAGAAACATTAATCTTCTTCAAGCGTCTCTCTGTCTGTCTAAACACAATACTCGCCTTAAAATTTTCTCATGTCTTGCCGTTTTATGTGTACGCGTGTACGCGGAAGTGCTTTTATGCGTATCAGTTCGTCTTCCTGTGCCTGTGTGTTTGTGTGTGCGTGCGTGCGTGCGTGCGTGCTTGTGTGAAAGTGACTGTGCATGTATGTATATGTAAATGTTTATGTGTGTGTGTATGTTTGTGTGGGGCACTATGTATGTTTTGTGCTTGTTGTGTGTTTGTGCGTGTGATGTCTTTGTATATGTGCATTTCCGTTCGTTTTG
>NC_043002.1:91677746-91722746 GCF_006345805.1 Octopus sinensis
TTTGGTTAGATTATAAATTGCTGATGCTACGTGTATAATTTAGATTCAGCAAAAGCAACATCCAATTTAAAAGATGGAACATAAACCAAAACTCAAGCTTAATGTATAAAAACTTAAAGACCATAAGATCAATCGAAATGTCAAGCTAAATTCAATGCAGCACTCGAAAAACTCCAAAATGAAAATAATCCCTCTGCTGTTGACATCTGATCCTAACGTATTGATGCGTCTCAGAAGTGTTCGGATTAAGCAAACGTAAACTTCGAAATTAGTCTCATGAAAATGATCTCCTTGGCTCAAGCTTATTTGATGAACAACATCTACTTTACAAGTTCTGGTCTAAGGATAAAACATCTGTTAAAATGCAGCAAGCTTATTTCAATATTTGGGAAGCAGTTAGGTCAAAGTTTTGTTGAATGAGAGAAGAATGACGATGTAAAATAGAGTTTGCTGATCACTAAGAATTTTTTTACACGAATGGCATGAAACCCTGATAGTTTACACATTATATGGACAACAAGGGAGTCCAAAGTCGCCCTTGGCGGCATAATGAGCTCAGAATACAAAGTGCAGGAATAATTTTTCCGACGATCTAACGATTCTGCTTGTTAAACGCTTTAATTGTTTCTAGTTTAGTACTAGGCCTGACATTTTGAAGGGAGTCTACCGAGATAGGATTAAACAGTGATCAGATAATATGCTGATGAAAAAAAGGATAAAGATTGTTTTGGAGAAATGGTAAATATATCGGTTCATTAGAAGAACTGTTAGGTTACTGTACAGTTGACTTTCTATGATAGATCAACACCTACGCGCTCCCTCGTCTATGTTTGCAGCTGTTAATGGATAATCTGATGTATTCAACCAACACATATATACCGTTTGTCCAGTTATGTCCATAGAATTTTCACGTACATTTTACACCACTATGTATCAGGTCATACTATAAGTTCTGTCCGAATTTTGAATAAAGAAAACAAGTGATCAAATGTTACATTTAATTGAAATTTAATCATCAATGTACTTTCCCTGATTATCTATGACTTCCTTCCATCTATTTACAAGTTTTTTGATCCCATCAATGTAAGACTCTTTTGGTATCAATGCAAAGAACTCTGAAATGTCAGTTTCGACCTCCTCCTGGCTTGCAAAAGTTATGTCCCCCAAATGATTCTGTAAACTATGAAACAAATGGTAGTCTGAAGGAACAAGGTAAGGAGAATGAGATAAATGAGGTATTATTTCCCAACCAAGCTCTTCGATCTTCTGTGATGTGATCTTTGCAGTGTGGGGTCGCACATTGTCCTGATGAAACATCACTCCTTTTCGATTCACTAAAGCGGGTCTTTTTTTCTTCAAAGCTTGGTTCAAACTCTCTAATAGCTGACAGTAGACTTGAGTATTGATTGTTGTATTAGGTGGTAACAATTCAAGATGAATTACTCCTTTGCAATCCCACCAGATAGAGAGAAGAACCTTTCCCCCCATGAAGTTCCTTTCTCGGTTGTGGTTGAGCTTTTCCCCCTTTTACCAAGCCACTATTTACGACGTTTAACATTTCGATAGAAGAGCCATTTTTCGCCACCAGTCACAAGTCTATCGAAAAAGGGTGAAATGAGTTCGCGAGACTGGGGAGAAGAGCAGATGTCAACTCGGGATTTGCAGTTGCTTTTGGACAATTCATTAGGCACCCATTTTCCAAGTTTAGGAACCTTTCCAAGTTGTTGAAGATAACCATGAACAGTCGTATGGTTTGAACTAAGCTTTATTGACAATTCTTCAACTGATAATGCAGGATTTTCTTCAAGTAATGCCTTTAGGAGCTTATCATCACACTCAACTGGACGTCCTGTTCGATCTTCATCTTCAAGGCTGAAATCTTTCCTTCTGAATTTTGCAAACCATCTTCTGGAAATTCTTTCATTCAAGCATTCTTTTCCATAAACTGAGTGTATGTTTCGAGTCGCTTCGGCTGCAGAGTTTCCTTTTTTGTACTCATAAAGCATTATGTGCTCTTTGGATACTTCCATGTTAGAGAGGATTTTAATCAAAGAAATTTTAATTCTATAATTCTGTGAAATAATATTTAATTACGTTAAATGTACACAAGTGCATAAAAATGATTCTTAACTTGAATAGACATTCTAAAATACTATTAAATTTAATTCAATTTTAAAAAAGGTAAAGTCGGACAGAACTTATGGGATGACCTGATAGATAGATGAACGCAACATTTGTTTTGGAGGTATGACTAAAAAACGAAATTTGTAGCTAAATGTTGAGGTAAAATGAAAACATCTAACGTGCGTAACGTCCTGAAAACGATTACTGATAAAAGTAAAAAAGAATTGGCACGGAACATCGGTAGGGTGTCGGAAGAGGTTGTATTTTATTATTGAAATGAAACAAGTTTCTAGTACATCCAAAGTAACTGCAAATTCCGAAGAGAGCAGGTAGAATCTATTAACTAACCCACAGTAATTCAGTGGTAATCTATTTTGTTGACTATGGAATTATGAAAGAAAAAGATGACTCCAAATTGATTTCAAAGTCAAAAGATAAAGGGAGATAATTAACTTTATTTCTTACCGATTCTGCTGGGAGAGTTAATATGTACTATAATAGTTTAATAGTTTCAACTGAATGAATATATTTCTACAATATAGTTTTTCAACTTCGACTATTGAGAGATGAAGTCGACTTTTGAATGCTTCAAATTAGATGATAGCAGTACGATACTAAATACTCTATGGTATTTTCTTTGATCGGTTTATGCAACTTTCATCTCACCATTTTTATGTTGTGACTATATACACTGCGTGTGTGTGTGTGTGTGTGTGTGTGTGTGTGTGTGTGTGTATGTGTGTGTGTGTGTGTGTGTGTGCGTACGTGTATGTGTGAGTGTGAGTGTGTGTGTGTGTGCATAGGCGGCGAGCTGGCAGAAACGTTAGCACGCCGGGCGAAATGCTTATCGGTATTTCGTCTGCCGCTACGTTCTGAGTTCAAATTCTGCCGGGGTCGACTTTGCCTTTCATCCTTTCGGGGTCGATTAAATAAGTACCAGTTACGCACTGGGGTCGATATAATCGACTTAATCCGTTTGTCAGTCCTTGTTAGTCTTCTCTGTGTTTAGCCCCTTGTGGGTAGTAAAGAAATAGGTATTTCGTCTGCCGCTACGTTCTGAGTTCAAATTCTGCCGGGGTCGACTTTGCCTTTCATCCTTTCGGGGTCGATTAAATAAGTACCAGTTACGCACTGGGGTCGATATAATCGACTTAATCCGTTTGTCAGTCCTTGTTAGTCTTCTCTGTGTTTAGCCCCTTGTGGGTAGTAAAGAAATAGGTATTTCGTCTGCCGCTACGTTCTGAGTTCAAATTCCGCCGAGGTCAACTTTGCCTTTCATCCTTTCGGGGTCGATTAAATAAGTACCAGTTACGCACTGGGGTCGATATAATCGACTTAATCCGTTTGTCAGTCCTTGTTAGTCCTCTCTGTGTTTAGCCCTTTGTGGGTAGTAAAGAAATAGGTATTTTGTCTGCCGCTACGTTCTGAGTTCAAATTCCGCCGAGGTCAACTTTGCCTTTCATCCTTTCGGGGTCGATTAAATAAGTACCAGTTACGCACTGGGGTCGATATAATCGACTTAATCCGTTTGTCAGTCCTTGTTAGTCTTCTCTGTGTTTAGCCCCTTGTGGTAGTAAAGAAATAGGTGTGTGTGTATGCATAAATTTATGGACATCAAATTAGTGTATTAATTTAAGGCACAGATTTAAGAATAACAATAGGGTGCATTAATGAAGTGTCATCCCGTTACTGATCGAGAGATTACATTAAAAGTAGAGGTAACTTTATAATGAATTTCCAGTCAACTTGTTCCATCTCTCTCTTTCTCTCTTTTTGTGTGCGCGCATGTGTGTGTATGCGTGTGTGCTTGCGTGTATAAATGTATATGTATAAATCACAAACTGAAAAGACAAATAATAGAGACAACTCTTCTACACTAGGATGCAGACGCGAAATATTATCGATTCAGAGAAATTAAATTTCGGAGCATTAGCGACTCTTGTAAGTTTTATTTCTGAAATTTTCGAAAGATTATTTTGGACCTTCTACAGGCCGAAAAATATGTTCTAATTCCACTGGAATGTTTTGATAGAAATCTTAGCTAACAACGAAATCCATAAAATTCTGACTTTCAATTAAGAGATAATTAATTATTAAATTAATCATATAGGCGCAGGAGTGGCTGTGTGGTAAGTAGCTTGCTAACCAACCACCTGATTCTGGGTTCAGTCCCACTGCGTGGCATCTTGGGCAAGTGTCTTCTGCTATAGCCCCGGGCCGACCAATGCCTTGTGAGTGGATTTGGTAGACGGAAACAGAAAGAAGCCTGTCGTATATATGTATATATATATATATATATGTGTGTGTGTGTATGTTTGTCCCCCTAGCATTGCTAGACAACCGATGATGGTGTGTTTACGTCCCCGTTCGGCAAAAGAGACCGATAGAATAAGTACTGGGTTTACAAAGAATAAGTCCCGGGGTCGATTTGCTCGACTAAAGGCGGTGCTCCAGCATGGCCGCAGTCAAATGACTGAAATAAATAAAAGAGTAAAAGAGTAAAAGAGTATATACTTACAACATATTCATTCGCTATCTCCCAGATATAGCTAACAACACATACACATACAACCTCTCCCTGTTATATATATAACATGGCATATTGTGAAATGAATATTCTTACCATAACTAAATTCAATCTTCATAAAACATTGGAGCACTTGTGAATATCTACAACAAAATTGCCTATTAATCCCTTTCACTCTCTTTAAAAAACGAGGTCGTCGAAAACAAAATTAAAATCATCAGAAACTGTTGTTGATGATCCATAATCCTAAGCTTACTCGCCAGTAAGTGTTGCTTTTGTTATTGTTATTGCTGGGTAAACTTAGATTTACTCACTAGATGGCTTTGTTGTTCCCAGGTTAGTTGTCATCGAGCAGTTCTGAAATCAAAGACGTTCCAGCTATTATCATTCTACCATTTAGTATGTAATAGACTCCATTATCTAATGTGCCATTCCTATGTATAGTCAATAGTGTTTAATTTGAAGGAGATTGTATTACAATATTGAGCAGTTTGGGCGACCACATTAAGTATCTTTCGTTGAGTTGCTCTCACCAGAAATTATTATGGAATGCAAAATTACGTGGATGATTCTTAAATTTTGCTAATTACCTAAACTAAGTGTCATTAACCATTTTGGTCGAATTTCAGCAGCAACAACATATTACCAAATATTACCGTTTAAAAATTCATTTGTAGCAACAGATTACAATTAATAAACTGATCTCAGACAGACAACATACGACCTAACAACGGAGCTTGTATAACAGGAGAAGGGAGCCTTTATTAATTCTAGGAACAAATTGTAAGTATATAACAAACTTGTGGAAAGTGCATTTATGTCGAGAAATATAACGACTCGTTCTACAAAAGTCATTGGTATGCAGACGATGGCACTAAATAAAATCAATTTAAACGTTATAATGTAATATTTAAGCAGATGATTTTAAAGATTTTACACCTCTAAATACCAAAGAGGCCACAAAGGATATTGTCTCAAATTGAATGAAACCTTACAGCTTATATCTTAATGGGGAAGGTTGTAAAAACACTATGCTGGCTGAAAAATTATTTTCCGTCAATGAAGCACACAAGTGGCATTTGGTTAAATTCAATGTTAAGAAAAGTTATTCACATCAGTGAGTGGGGGAAAACGGTGTTGGCGTCTTCAGTATTTCATTTCTCAAAAGTCACTAGTTTTGCATATTTACACAGGATTTATAAAATTCCGAAGTATTAATTTTGGATATCAAAGTAGTCATTATCTGATTATAAATGAATTAATTCATGTTGCAAAGAATCAGGAGGTTCATCTGGCTTCACATCAAAAGACGTTTTTCTATATTCGTAGTTCGAGCTCATAAATATTTTAGAACCTCTTTTGAAAACGATTCAAAAGATTGCAACACTTTGTACCGTGCTGTACATTGATTGTGTGTCGAGTCTTTAAGTGTTGAAAATTGTAGTACACAAGGTTCTTTTTTTTTTTTCAGTGGTGTTACAAGAGTAACTGCAGAATTAATTTAGAACTCATGAATTTGGCGAGAATAGAAGTAATGAGCTGATTCGACTCCTTTAATTTGAAACCAAAATTCTTTATGTAGCTAATGAAATTGACAAAAATGCCAATTCACATAACCATTTTGCAGGACAAGAATACCTTTAATATCCATAACGAGTTTCACTTCATCATTCATCTCTCAGAAGCACTTGAGTACGGGTCTTTTACATATTCAGTGATCCTCACCATAGTACCATATATTTCAATACCCTACTTCGAGATCCTTCAAAAATTACTAAAACCCTTTTTTATTATACAGTTCCTAATGAATTTAATGTATATGTATCCAATTCCTTTATGAACTTAATGTATCCAGTATATCATACCTTCGTAAAGAATGTGTATCTATGATTTATCGTCGAACTGATGTACAATAAATATATATCAATTAGAATTAGGTATTAGAATTTAGTTCAGACATTTTATTATTTCTCATTTAAAAAGGGTAAAACTCTCTATTGAGATACCGATACAATTCGTGCATAATTTGTATCGTGTACAATCAGTTTTGCGTGGAGCATAACAAAATCACTTGTTTTGTATTGTTTATTTGGTCTTTGTAATATTAACTTCAGCTCTGATAATTATATACATTTATTTTAAAGCAATTAAACCTTTTTCGTATTTTGAACTTCACCGTTATTCCAGCAACAAATATAGCCAAACTTATGTTAGTTGTTGTAAAACTGATGTTTCAAATACAACTCCTGGCCAGCACAACACAATTTCCATTGTAATTGGCTTCAATGATATCTTGATATCCTTACCCATGTCTTTTATACAGTAAGAAATAGCTCCCCAGGATTAACAAATATTCACAAACATTACGACTTTTCTGGAGTGAAAATTCATTTGACAGCAACTGTACACTGTTTGAGAAATTTATTTTCGATATGTAGGTTCACTACCTTTGCAATTATCTCACTCACTTCATAACTTCTTTGTGTTACAGTAGTATTTTCATTTATAAGTCTTTCGAAAATAGATTGCTGCTGGCATCAAGATTCATTCAAGAATATTAAGATTGTCTCTTTTAGTTTTTCACATTCCTTACATCTTGGTCCGATAATGACGTTCATGATTCTACTTTTTATAAATTTCAACCGAATATGTAGAAATATGTCACACACTTTCTATTTACATTAATGGAAAAATAATTACACGTTAACTTTTCATCGAAATTTCGCCGGCAACTAATTTTCTTTTATTAATACTAGCTATTATAGCAGTTATTTTTATGTATATTAGAATACTGGTTTTAAATTTTTTAATTAAAGTAGTGAAATGAATTGTAAAAGTTGCCAGCATTCAAAACTTGTACCATTCATTTTTGATAATGCAACAGACATTCAACTTTGACAAAATTTAAATTCACACTGACACTTCATCACTAACAAAAATATCTAATTAGACAATTAATTCCCGCAAGCAGTTTGTGACGGGACGCATACCAGTGATGAAGGCTAATTGGCTGTTGTAAAAGTCTGACTATTACATCATACATTGGTACTTATTACGTGTTTAATGTGAAAAGAAAATCATTGTACAGAACAGAAATTTTGTTTACGTATTTGGTATTTTTGAAAGTAATGCTACATATTCTATTCTACTCTAGGCACAAGGTCTGAAGTTTTAGAGGAGGAGGCCAGCCGATTAGATCGACCCCAGTATTCGACTGGTACTTGATTTATCGACACCGAAATGATGAAAGACAAAGTCGACCATGGCGGAATTTGAACTCAGAACCTAAAGCCAAACGAAATACCTATCTCTTTACTACCCACAGACAAACGGATTAAGTCGATTATATCGACTCCAGTGCGTAACTGGTACTTATCTAATCGACCCCGAAAGGATGAAAGGCAAAGTCGACCTCGGCGGAATTTCAACTCCGAACGTAGCGGCAGACGAAGTACCTATTTCTATTTCTTTACAACCCACAAGAGACTAAACACAGAGAGGACAAACAAGGACGGACAAACGGATTAAGTCGATTATATCGACCCCAGTGCGTAACTGGTACTTATTTAATCGACCCCGAAAGGATGAAAGGCAAAGTCGACCTTGGCGGAATTTGAACTCAGAACGTAGCGGCAGACGAAATACCGCTAAGCATTTCGCCCGGCGTGCTAACGTTTCTACCATCTTAGTAATTCTACATATTATATTACTGGATTCTTTCCACTTTGACCGACAGATTTTTAAAATAATTTCTTTGTAACTAAACACTTTCAAACTTCCTATACTGGTAGAATGTGTTACATAAAACATATTTTTCTCTTGGATTTCTGTAGTTTGTAAGCTATTTCTTGTTAAATTTCTTGCATTCGGCAATTTCAACCAATCAATAACGTCTGTTGAGGTAAATACAATTTCTGCGGTTCTTTGTCTTATGTATAACAGTCATCCATCAAGGAGACACTGACCTTGCAAATAGAAGAACAAGATCCTTGTTATTTATTGGCCACCTTGATTTACCTACTCCATCCGTTACTGCCTGCTCCCTATTCACCAAAATTTCATCCAAACTATTTTCCACAATCTTTCACACCCCTTCTCTCTCTCTCTTTCTCTCTCTCTCTCTCTCTCTCTCTCTCTCTCCTCTCTCTCTCTCTCTCTCTCGTAACTAAACATTTTTAATGTAACTAAATGTAACTAAACACTTTTAAACTTCGTATATTTCAGCCTCTCCGAGGCTGAAATAACACTTTTGAGCTTTACTAACTATTTTCTCCAATGCAATTTCTTTCGTTCAAACACTCTTCCCCATAAACAGAATGGATATTTCAGACTGCTTTTGTTGCCGTTTCCCTTTGTGAATTCACAAAGCATTATGAGCCTTAAATGCTCCTTAGATACGGCCGCCTTTGAGAGGTTAACATTAGTAAATAATTCGGGCAGATTATTCTGCAAAAAAAAATTATATTACGTTAACGATTTCCAAATTCATATGAATCTGAATCAATACCATTTCACATTATATATATATATATATATATGTGTGTGTGTGTGTGTGTGTGTGTGTGTGTGTGTGTGTGTATATATATATATATATATGTGTGTGTGTGTGTGTGTGTGTGTGTATCAGACAAGTTACAGATAATGGCTATTACATATTTTACCTTTAGTAGAGCAAATTTGGAATCTAGTCTTTCTTATTCACAAAATGAGATCCCTTAATTTTGATCAGATTGCTTTCAATTTTGGTGTATCGATACAACTCTGAATTTTGATTACAATCAATCAATTACTTTATCTCGTAAATTAAAGAATCTGATGTTATTTGGAGTTAAAGTTGGGAAATTTGGGTAATTTCAGCCGATCAACAGACAGCGTGGCATTACCTGCTTGTTACCGTGACAACTGCACGCTGTATTGTGATTCACTTTGTCTGTGCCGCTGTTGTCTATGTTGATTTCACCTGCGTATTTTGTTTTAATTTTTCTATGTGTTAGTATAGTACATGTTTTTCTGTGCTTTTGTATGTTAGTATTTTTCTGTTCTTTTTCTGTGAGTTAGTATTTTTACATATGTTTCATTTCATATATTTTGGGGACTCATTGACTCAGACAGCTTGATTTGTGATTTCACTAGGTTAATTCTATTCATAAAAACTTAAATTAGGAGTATTTCTTAAACTGTTAACTTCACATTTCAACAGCTTAACTGAAATTTAGTCCACGTAACAGGAACTGAGAGTGATATCGTGGAACAGAGAAACTGTGGGTGATATAGATAATTTGTCATTATTTTTGAATTCTGCGTGAAAAAACATATAAGATACAGGTATTCTTTTCCTTGGGACAAATTCTTTGTTGACCGGTGTTATTCTTATCGTAGTTTACAAATCCAAGCATGAAAACATTACTCAACTTAGGAGTTTTGGAGATAGACACCCCCTTTTCACACACACACACTTATATATTAATGATGTACATAAATACATGGCAGGTATACATAATACGCATAAATTAAACGCATGCAGGAAAATATATCAATATAACAAATGATAAAAACGTTCAATCAATGAAGTGAAAAAAGAAACAGTAAAGTGATACATGTTGATTTTATTAGGTACTAGCAGTATCGCCCGGCGTTGCTCGGGGTTGTAAGGGAAATAACTATATAAGCATTTTTAGAGAGTTATAGCCAAAAAATAACAAAAAAATGCATTAAAAATGGGAAAAAAATGATGGTAATTTTTTTTTAAATCGCTGACTCATCGTAGACATTTTTAGAGAGTTACTTCCCTTATATAATAGCAAAAAAGTGCATTAAAATGGAAAAAAGGATGGTAAATTTTTTTTAATTGTAGACTCATCGTACACGCGCGCTAATACCCAGAAGGGCTCGATATGAATCACGACTATAAGATACCCGGTTTTTGTTAAACTGCACCGCAAAATGTGGGAGTAGTTAGGAATCTAAATCATAGGAGACAGACACACAACTTCACTTTTATATATAAAGATTTCTGTTTATTTAGAAACCTACAATGAACACGTCAGACGCTAAACTATAAATTTCACAGGGTACAGCCTTAGAGTCGACACCGCTCTGCTAAACGCAGAAAATTTCTGTTTCGCTATTGGCCAAAAATACCCAGTTTTTTTATTTTTTACTTTTAAACCTCTGTAACGTTTTCCTTCAATTTGTTTTCTCCATAACATCATACCTTCAAAGCAATGAGACTGAAAGGCTACATTATTATAGTCGATTTTCAGGTCTTTTACTTCCTTTGAAAAAATGCATATTTTGCGAATGGAAAAAAAAAAAAAAACTAGATCCTAAATTTGGCTTACAGCTGTTTCCAGTAGTCATCATAAGTACATTACTGATAGGTTTACTCAATTAGTCTATTGATCAGTTGAGAAAAATTGAACGACCTAAAAAAATTAATGCTACTTTCGTCAGAGCTATTTCTGGTTATAACAAAGCAGAACACTGAAGGAATTGTGAATGCATGGCGTAGGGAGGAAAAGATGGAAAGATGCAAGTAGACTATAAAAAGAGAAAGACAGGTTACCAATGGATAAAGAAAAGTAAGAGATAGAGGAACGAGTCATTTAAAAGAAGCAGGGGTATAGAATGGCAGAAATTTGGGAAAAGGACAATCATAAAATATTTGTTGTCAGGTCAACACACATGAACATATTAGTATTGTTTTTAGGTTAGATATTCTTCATATGTAAAATTTAATATGGGCCATTTCTACACATGGTCAACCTAAGTCTTTGGTGCTATCAAGTATAGTGGTGGTGGGGGATTGTACTAGAAGACGAATGATATATCAGTAGTAATTATAATGTGATGTAGAGGTCGTAAGAGTGGCTTTAGGCGTAGGAGTGGCTGTGTGGTAAGTAGCTTGCTTCCCAACCCCGAGGTTCCGAGTTCAGTCCCACTGCGTGGCACCTTGCGCAAGTGTCTTCTACTAGAGCCTCGGGCCGACCAAAGCCTTGTGAGTGGATTTGGTAGGCGGAAACTGAAAGAAGCCCGTCGTATATATATATATATATATATATGTATGTGTATGTGTATATGTTTGTGTATCTGTGTTTGTTCCCCCAACATCGCTTGACAACCGATGCTGGTGTGTTTACGCCCCCGTAACTTAGCGGTTCGGCAAAAGAGACCGATAGAATAAGTACTAGGCTTACAAAGAATAAGTCCTGGGGTCGATTTGCTCAACTAAAAGGTGGTGCTCCAGCATGGCCACAGTCATATGACTGAAACAAGTAAAAGAGTAAAAGAGTAAAGAGGTCGAGAAAGCTCTGATTAGCTAGGATATAAAATAGATTGAGAGATGTGAGGTTCAAATGAGATAAAGTCAAGATGAGTTGTTGAAATTAATCTCATTACATGAGTTTTAAAATTTAAACCATTAAATGGATGACGGATTAAAACTTGAACTAAAGTTTAAATTTTCTAGATTTAGCATTGGAGCAAACTAAAGATTAAAAGAATTGAAATAATTTTACGAAATAATGGGTCATACTAAAGCAATAACGACGATAACAACATCCACAACACCAATAACAATTTTAATAGAATAATAGTAATAATAACAGTAGTAGTAGTAGTAGTAGTAGTAGTAGTAGTAGTAGTAGTAGTAGTAGTAGTAGTAATAATAACAACAACAAAAACAACAACAGCAACAACAACAATAATAATAATAATAATAATAATAATAATAATAATAATAAATGCCCTGATGCAGTACCAAGCAGCGGCTCTCATGGCTTCTGATCTTAACTGACTGGAAGTGCTATCATGTACATTGTTTTGTCTTGGTATAAAAGATGGGCTACAGCAAATATTCTGCTTAATACCACAAATTTGCTTGTCAGTTGTTTGACCGTAACCAGTTGAGCATGTCCCTTCGTGGCTGACGATATGTGCATCTCTGATCATGAGCAGAAGTAGTGGGCGAGCATCATAGCCATGTGTTGAGAGGGATTCTTTGGTGTTTGAATAATTCACTTCTGGAAACATGGGTGTTTCATTCAACATCCTTAAACAACCCTTATTCAGGGACCTTTTGAGTGGGATGGGCTAACCGACCAGAAGAAAATTCTAACTGGGCCCCACCCGCAAGATCATTCGCTATTTATCTTGATATGAGATCACCATGTCGCGCACATATGGTTGTGATGCATGTGCCTGGTGTATCCTTATCAGACGGGTAATCATGATGGGTTTACTGGGCTTCGTATATTTTACCCCAGTGTCCCTTTGATGGCATGCACTGCTCTCTCACTCAATAATAATAATAATAATAATAATAATAATAATAATAATAATAATAATAATAATAATAATAATAGGAAAACAAGAAAAATACTGACAGGATCTAGGATGCATCACCCAAAATCTGACATAGAAAGACTATATATACAACGTATAGAAGGTGGTAGAGGCCTTATACAGCTGGAAAACTACTATAAAATAACCACCATAGGACTGCAAAAATACCTACTTCAGAAGGAAGGAAAACTGATCCAGATAGCAGCAAAACACGAGCAAAACAAAAAACTGTTCTCAGTATTTAAGGAAGCTGACAAATACAAACAAGAAATCATACCACCTAATAAACACAAAGAAGAAGAAGAAGAAGATGATGAAGAAACAACAAAAGCTATAAAACAATGAAATCCAAACTAAAAATAGAACAGCAACGAGCCATGGTAAAACGATGGCAAGAAAAGCCCCTTCATGGTAAATACTGCACTAAACTAAACGCAAAAGAAATAGACAAAGAAAAATCCCAGCAATGGTTGAGAAGCTCAGGACTCAAAGCAGAAACAGAGGGATTTTTAATTGCAGCACAAGACCAAAGCCTCCCCACCAGAAATTACCAAAAACATGTAATGAAAAGAAATATTACAAGTAACTGCAGAATATGTGGAGATGGACAAGAAACAATAAATCATATTATCTCTAGCTGCCCAGTCCTGGCTAAGAAGGAATATATTCACAGACATGACAGAGTTGGAACATACATACATTGGAAGCTATGCCAACATTATGGAATAACAACAGAAAAAAGATGGTATAGGCACACACCAGAAAAGGTCACAGAAAACGAGAAAGCAACCATACTCTGGGATATGCCGATACACACAGATAGAGAAATTAAGGCCAACAGACCAGATATAGTTGTCAGAGATCATGAAGAAAAAAAATGCTTTCTAATTGATGTATCAATACCGGCAGATGACAACGTGTCTCTAAAAGAAATGGAGAAACTCTCAAAATACAAAGACCTGGAAATAGAGGTAACTAGAATGTGGAACCTGAAAACAGAAACAATTCCTATCATAGTAGGCGCATTAGGCATGATAAAAAAATATTCAGACAAATACATAACAAAAACACCAGGACTTACAAACACATATAACATACAGAAAATTGCACTACTAGGCACTGCACACATCCTACGCAGAACACTTTCCATACAATAACCATCAGAGCATCACAACAAATCACAGCACATACCCAAGGCACACAGAGCTGCGCTCGGTAGTGAAGTGAAAGCACGCTATAAAAATAAAACTACTGAATAATAATAATAATAATAATAATAATAATGAACGGGAGGAAATACGAAACAAACCTAAGACCTGGAAACGGTGGAGGTGAAGCTAATGATTATGATACTCTAAAAATGAGCATAATGAAAGAACTGAAGGCCATCGATTGTACCTCCTAAAATTAAAATTGATAATAAAACAACATCAATAATAAATAGCATGAACCTGGCCGTCACAGAACTAATAACCGCAGAAACAAATGTTAATATGACCAGGCTAAATTATATAGTATATGAAAAAACACTAGGACTTACAAGAAAATACAACATACTGAAAATAGCACTACTATGTACCGCACACATCCTACGTAAAGCACTTTCAATACAGTGAAAATAAGAGCACCCCACCAAACCACAGCACATACCCAAGTTACAGAGAGGTGCGCTCGGTAATGCAGTAAAAGCACGTGATAAAAATAAGACAACTGAATAATGATAATAATAATTTATTGGCCATCAGGACTGACATATAGGGGACAATACAGTAGACGTGGACAGAGGGGATTTTACACAGAAACAATGAGTACACAATTAAAACAATAATAATATCAAACAAGAAGAATATAACAATGAAAGTTCCTCAATAGGCGGTGGGTAACCACCTGGAGTTGGACTACTCGACGCTTCAAGGATATCCGGGAAGGGCACCCTTCTCCCTCTCAAATTCACTAGCATACAAAGGCATTACTAGAGTAGGTTCACTCACACGGGCCATTTTCGCTATATTCACCCACCTTTTAGCAAATGTATCGGGGGTGGGTGGGTGCAACACTTCTCTTTCGCACCTGCATCTTCCTTTCCAAATGAAATTTGAAAAAGGTGATAAGGGATTGGCCAAAGAGAAAAGTGTCTGTCTTCAATTCTTTTAACCTCTTTCGCTACTGTTGTCTGACAGAGTAAAATTGCCTGCCCTTCCAGACCAATGGAAAGCGCGGATCGATCTTCACTCTCGACTCGGCCGATAGCCGGATCCGTCCTACACGTGATAACAGCTGTTGAACATAACTCTACAAGTCAGTAATGCACGGACACTGAACGAGTGCGTGCAGAACGGTTTCGTCGCTTTGCGCGCATTCGGCCAAGTCCGTCTGACAGCACTTCCGTGCCTTTAGAGTTTATCTCGAACCGGCAGTGCCTCTCACCCCCCCACGCCGGGAGCACTACCAACTAAGGGGTTTCTGGAAGTTATCAGTCGTTCCCGGCTCGAAAGCCCTCCGGTACAGACTGGTCAGTTCGACTTCGTCGACGCCTACAGCCTCTCCCAATACGTCATCACTCTTTCCCTCCACAAACTCTCTATAGAACTCGAGAGTGGATGTTCCACCGATCGCATTGCCCGTCTGGTAGAAGGCAGTGAGTGTCTGGCAACATTCCAGGTCTCTTCTTGGCCCAGGACTGCAGCTCAGTCAGGGAGACGCGTTGGAGAAAAGCCTGTTTGACAAATGGTGACTACACCTGTTCTCCGTTTAGGCAGAATATCTGGAGACGCTGCAGCCTCAATGCACGTCTGTGCATCATTAGCCACGGTATGCCCAGCCCTCCGCGTAGAGGGTATTGGCAGCAGATAGACCACTTCACCAATGGAACCTGTCCCCTTCACAAGAATTTGAAGAGGAGGCGCTCCAAATTGGCGATGCGCGAATGGGGGCAAGGCACAACGGTCAATCGGTAGTAGATGGCGGATGTAATGTAGGCTTTCGCCACCTCCGCCCCACCTTTCAGAGACAACTTCCTCGTATCCCATTTCTGGGTGAGGCTGGCTACCATGCTCGTCACCTCGTTCCAATTCTGGTCCGAACCAAACCCCAAGCAACTTTGCCGGTCCATCCAGTGCCCGACGACGTAGTTGGACGGCATGGACTTCCATCTCCAGGTGCTGAGTTACAAGCCTACCGACATTTCCGGATTAAGTGTTGCTCCTGTCAAATTTTCATATTCCTCCAACGATATACCGACTGCATCTGAAGTGTCAGACACCATCACGGTGATGTCCGCATAAGCCAACACAGACTTTCTGCGTCCCGGTTCGAACGGGAAGCCCTGCAGCAGCTCCAGCTTTGGGGAGATCCGAGAAAATGTCTGGCATATTTACGTAAAGCTCCTAGGACAGACCATCCAAACCGGGTGATAAAAATAAAACTACTGAATAATAATAATAATAATAATAATGATAATAATAATGATGATGATGATAATAATAATAATAATAATAATAATAATAATAATAATAATAATAGCAACAACAACAACAATACTAATCATAATAATAATAAAAAAAATGATAGGGAAGAACTCCGTCGGTTACGACGACGAGGGTTCCGGTTGATCCGATCAACGGAACAGCCTGCTCGTGAAATTAACGTGTAAGTGGCTGAGCACTCCACAGACACGTGCACCCTTAACGTAGTTCTCGGGGATATTCAGCGTGACAGAGTGTGACAAGGCCGGCCCTTTGAAATACAGGTACAACAAAAACAGGAAGAAAGAGTGAGAGAAAGTTGTGGCGAAAGAGTACAGCAGGGATCACCACCATCCCTGCCGGAGCCTCGTGGAGCTTTAGGTGTTTTCGCTCAATAAACACTCACAACGCCCGGTCTGGGAATCGAAACCGCGATCCTACGACCGCGAGTCCGCTGCCCTAACCACTAGGCCATTGCGCCTCCTATTAAAAAATGATAATGCTATCATATACATTGTTTTGTCTTGCTATAAAAGATGAGATACAGTAAATATTCGGCTCAATAACACAGATTTGATTGTCAGTTGTTTGACCATAACCAATTGAGCATGTCTCTTAGTGGCTGACGATATGTGCTTCTCTGATTACGAGCAGAATTAATGGGGGAGCATCATAGCCATGTGTTGAGAGAAATTCTATGGAGTTTGAATAATTTACCTCTGGAAACATGGGTGTTTCGTTCTACAACCTTAAACAACACTGATTAAAGGACCATTTGAGTGGGATGGGCTACTCGACCTGAAGAAGGACATGCACTGTTTAGCTTGATATGAGACCACCATGTCACGCATACACGCTTGTGATGCATGAGTCTGGTGTACCCTTATCATACGGGTAGTCATGGTGGGTGTACTGGGCTTCGTATATTTTACCCTAGTGTCACTTTGATGGCATGCTCTGCTCTCTCACTCAATAATAATAAAACAACAATAAAAAAGATAAAAACAATACCAACAATAATGAAATAAAAATTAAGATTAAAAATTAGCAATTCAAAAATGTTTTAAATACGTACATATACATATATGTACATAAATGTTTGTGTTGTGTGTATGTATGTATTTATGCGTATGTATTTATGTATGTATTTATGTATGTATTTATATATATACATACATATATATATATATATATATATATATATATATATATATATATATATATATATATATATATATATATATATATACATACATACATACATGTATATATATATATATATATATTATGCACACACACAGATGTGTTTATATACAAATTTTACATTAATATTTACACAACCAGCACGCACTCATACTAACACACACACAGATATATATATGCACATATACGATGGGCTCTCCTGGACCAGTTACCAAAATTCCACTCACAAGATGTTGGTTAAGCTAAGGCAACATTAGGAGACACTTGTCCAATATGCCATTCAGTGAGATTCAGTGAGATTGACCAAGTACAACATGTCTCCAGCAATCTCTTAACCACACAGTAGCTGCCTACACCCAGAATTATGCTGTGTAAGTTATGTCAACACCACATCATCGCGCAGTCTACTTGGCTTTTTATACTTTAGCTCGCAATGTAACGCAAAACCGAAACCTAAAACTGAACCCTACTTTTAAGCTTACACCCTATACCCTAAATCTAATCGCTAACCCGAATCCTGAACGCAAAACTTTAACCCTAACTCTAACTATTCGCCCTAACCTAAACCTAAAAGTAAGATCTAAACCCGAAACCTGCTCCATCACTCTAACCTCTAGTCCTAATCTCTAACCGTAACCTCAACCCTAAACGTAACTCTAAAACTAACACTAAGCTCTAACCTTAACCCTAAACCCTTAATTAAACCTAACCTTATATCCTAAACCTAATCTCTAACTCCTAACCGTAAATGTAAAACTTAACTCTAAACCCAACTCTAAACATTAACCCTAATCCTAATCCTTAAAACCTCGACCTATCCTTAAATTCTAAGTTTAATCCCAAACCAAAGTTGGTTATTTTACAGTGTACACAATAGATACTGCGGTTGACTACACGCTAGAGTTACACTGTTCCGTCTGCCTAATGGAGCCAATCTATCTTCACACCTTTTCTGAAAATAGTATTTCATATGAACACGTATATCTTTGGAAACGTTACCGCTATACAGACTGCGCCATTGTGAGTTAAATGAACTTAGCATAAGCATGATAAGTCGATGTCAGGATCAAACGTCTCTCATTCAACAGGTTGTTGACCATCTCTGTCTCAGTTAATTGCGTACAAATAACTCACACGCTAACACGAACACATAGGATTGTGTGAGAAGACATATATAAGCAGTATTGGGAGAGAGAGAGAGAGATAAATACTTACCGAAAGATAGATAGACAGATGAATAGGTAGATAGACAGATACATACCTATACATATATATATATATATATATATATATATATATATATATATATATATATATATATATATATGTGGAGAAAAATAGATAGATAATAGATAAGTGCCTTAGAGAGTTAACTAAATAAATTAGATTGATTGGTAGACAGACATGCATAGAGACAGGCAAAGAGATATATACGTAGGTAGAAACCAGCGTTACACATTTGTACACATGCAAACACGCATATCTACCATATTAGCATATATCTGTGTGCATGTGTGTAAGTGTGTTTGTAGACATAAGTGTGATCGTGTGTGAGTACGAGTCTGTAATCCTTAGCACAAGTCATCATTCTAGCATATATCATATATAAAAATAGACTTAACTGTCTGCTCTATTATGTGGGTTTCCATATCATTAGCAATTTTTGCTCGCTGCAGCTCAGGTCATTGACATCGGAGATATTAATTCGGATTCCGCTCAAAGTTTTGCATAAACGTTCGTAAACATACTGACGCATATATATGTATTATCGGTCTTGTGTGCGCGTGTCTACACATAGATCCATAAACACACTTATACACAAACACGGGCACGTACAAGTACACATATACACACTTATATATATATATATATATATATAATATATATATATATATATATCATCTATTTTTAGTTGTTTCAGTCATTGACCTACTGCCTTGCTGGAGCAAAGCCATGAAATGTTTAGTCGAACAAATCGACCCCATCCCGGTACTCTTACTACCGGTCTCTTCTCTCGAACCGCCAGGTAACGGGGGTACATAAACAAAGGAACAGCGGTTGTCAGATGGGCTTCTACGCAGTTTATTTCAATCAAATTCACTCACAAAGAATTGGTTTGCACGGTGTTATGGTAAAACAAAATGATCAGGGTGCCAGGAAGTGGGACTGAAAGTGAAACCACGTGTTGCAAAGAAGCCTTCATAAACGCGCGGTCCTGCTTGCACTCGCCCCTCACACACATTTATGCATGTATTTATTATTTGTGTGTGCGTGTGTGTGTGTGTGTGTGTCTATCTGCTTGTAGAATTAATAATCGGCAGAAGTTACTGAGTAACTAAGAGGCTGAGAGCTTTGTGCGTTATATATATATATATACATATATATATATATATATATATATATATATATATATATATATATATATACTAGCAGTATCACCCGGCGTTGCTCGGGTTTGTAAGGGAAATAACTATAAAGCATTTTTAGAGAGCTATAGCCAAAAAATAGCAAAAAATGAAAAAGAAATGATGGTAAATTTTTTTGAGAGTTAAAAAGGTCGAGTTGCGTCCCCTAGACAGTCTGTGGTTTGTGTTTCTGATTCTCGACCCCATGTCGAATTTATCGATTTTTTTCAGAACTGGGGGAACTTTTCAAAATGTTCACTGCGTTAGTTTTGAATTATGACATTGGGCTATGTGTGTATCAAGTTTCATCAGAATCGGTCGAAACCGTGGTCAGGGTGAGGGTACAACCTAACAGACACACAGACACACACACAGACAAACTGCCGTTTATATAGAGAGAGATATATAATTATTATTTGAGGGAATAAAATCCGATGCGTTAATAATATTAGTCGGATTATTAACAGTGGTAGTGTTAGTGGTAATAACGACAGCATTTATAATAACAGTGGTAGTATTGATGATAACAACCCCAGCATTCCTATAGTCAGGGAAATTACCGATGATAGTACAATTAATAGTAATGATAATAATATGAATAGTATTGTGGTCAATGCTAGCAATAATATTAACACCAATCATAACAATAAAAACTCCGTCTTAGTCTCGGAGGTAAACCCTAACAGATTAAAGTTCTTATCCAGCAATTCCAAAATTAGAAATTCCATTTACCAGTGCAAAATTTCTTCCGGTACCGATGTCTTCTTCTACATTGGGGTAACTACTTCTAAATTAGCCCACAGGATCTCCAACCATTATTCAACTTTCCGAGATAAGAGAAAACATCACAGCACTAAGTAAAATAGTTTGGCGTCTTAAGGACAGTAATACAACTTTCAAGCTGGAATGGTCCATATTGTCTGTATCCTTTCCGTTTGATAAAGGCAGAAAATGTTGTGGTGTCTGTAATTCCGAACTTTTCCATATCTTATTCGCCAAAGTCCCTTTATTAAATACAATGGTCGAGAAATCCTATAGATGCATGCACTGACAAAAACACACCTTTCACTCATATGAATAATGATTAATATAGATAACCTCCTTGAATTTTAGTAATATAGTCCCATTTATATATCACCCCCATAGTCAATTTTTATACTCTTAAAGGACTACTACCCAACCCATGGAGGTGTGTTTTACCTTTGTCTCTCTAATTCGCCCTCCTCTCTCTCTCTCTCTTTCTCTCTCTCTATCGTAAGCACAATCAAACACACAGACACAAACCTGTAACTTCACCACTGTCTGTTTTTAGCATCTACCCATCCACACACACAATCACGCACACACATACACACACATAGCCATTAATGCAATTATATACATACACACACATAGGCACTCATTCACAAAAGAAAACAACAAAATCACCATTCATTTGACCTGCACCCTTTTACCTTCCTATTCTTAGGTCTCTCTCCTCCAACCTTATTTGAACCCTTGAACCTTCTAGAATTTTCTACATTCAACCATTTTTGACGTCACTGTTTATAACGGAATATTTTAAAGAAACACTCATTATCGCTATGGGCTCTGTGCGGGCAGTCATCTAAAAGTTTTTGTGCATCTTGATGCTGACATAAATTCCTTACTTTTCCTGATGAGAAGGCGGCATAATGTACCCCTTATTCCTTCGAAATTAGGAATATGCAGCCTTCGAAACATATGTCGAAAATAAAATAAAGGAATTTTGTTAATTCGTCGTTCAACTCCATTCTTTCATATATTTGTATTTAAAAAAAACATACAAATTTCCGCACGATAGCACGTGATCTCTGCCCTAGGCATGTAGCTTCAACCGTGTTTTTCTGACGTGAATTTGCTACCCAGGTATCGGTTAACCGAATTATCCATAATAAGATAATTCATTCAACTACTCAATTATTTATATATATATATATATATATATATATAAAGATTATAAAGTTAATAGTGACATTTACTGATTAAAAGACTCTGAAGATATTGTGAAGATTGGAATTTATATTAGTTTGAATGAGACTTCACGTTTTACCTTCTGTTTAGGCATTCACTTTATGTTGGCGTTTGTATCACCTGCTAAGCTGAGTCTCTTAGATATATGGAATTACTTCATTTTGAAGGCAAGACTGAACTATTGCACAAAAATAGACACTAGGATCCCATATTAGTGTATCCCTTCTGTGTGATTTTGATTCGGGAATCGAACGGACTACTCTGGATGAGGTCGTTAGGATGCACCATTACAAAGCCTTGATTTTGCTAACGCTGTAATATATGTTAATAGTCTTTCCATAGAATGTAAATATTTGTTTCAGAGCCTACGTATTGCGCCTTATAATTTACAATAAATGTAAAGGTTCTTACATGAGTAGGGCTATTTGTAAAACTGTATCTCCAGTGTAAAGACAATTTAATTCAAATGTTTCTTTTTTGTGTGATTTTACAGGCGTTCTAAGATTTAAACAACTGGAACGTTTCCATCAGATATGTCTCAGAAGGATCTATGGCATTAAGTGGGAGGACCTCATCAGTGATCTTGAGCTAGTGGAAGGCTCTTGGTGTGTAAGTATAGAAGCTCTTGTGTTGAAGCAAAGGCTCAGATGGAGAGTGGTCATCTGGTCAGGATGGAAGATTCAAGGAAGCCAATACAACTCTTTTATGGAGAATAAGCTAAAGGAGAACGACCTCTACATAAACCAAAAATGCCGAAGGCTTCCTTGAGAGATGCTAGTATCTCTCCTGACACATGTGAGGGCATAGCTATTGACCGTAGCAGGTGGAGAAGGATTGTGCTTAAGGGGACAGCTATTTTTGAGAAATCTCGAGTTGCGCATGAGAAAGTGATGAGGGATGTCAGGTAGAGCATCGCTGTTGCACTTCCAGACGGTAAGGGTCTTCCTATGGCGCTGACATGCAGTGTCTGTGAAAACCCTGCTTCAGTAAAGCAGGACTCAAGTGTCATCTTCGTAGTCACAAAGCGAGACTGATGGTTGACTACCTGACCGCTGGTGGTGATGTTACACACCATACTAATCATATCTGCCAGGCATGTGAAAAAGAGTGTGATTCGTCGCGCAGACTTAAACGACATGCAGAGGTACAGGCAGCCCAATTACAACGATAGCCGACTATTGCCGGTAAAGGTTTTAGCTGCCAATTCTGTACAAGACATTGTAGATATTTAGCTGGGCAAAAAAGTCACATTCGATCACAGCACCGTTAACAGATAAGCCTCGTGCAATAGCCATACTCGATAACGAGGGGACAGCTATCATCATGTGTGTATGTATATATGTTTGTATGTATGCATGTACATATGCATGTATATATGTATGTACGTACATACGTATGTATGCATGTTTGTATGTATTTATGTATGTATGACATTATTCAGTTTTAATTCTAGATTTCTTGACAATAGAGAAGGAGCTGTTTTCTAACCTAGATCCAGGGCTCCCTTATTGTAATTTTGACATCAAAATTTTGACATCAACAACAGTATATGTATGTATGAATGTATGCATGTTTGTATCGTGCAGATTTCTTCCAGTTGAAGACGCCTTTCCTTTTGATATCCCTTCTTGTATCATTTTGCTACGTTCTCATTTTGTTGTAAAGCATTGTTTTTATAGCCTGTTTGCGTCTCTACCTTGCAGGAGTTGTAACAAGAATTTCATGAGCTGGAATATGAAGTTGATTACTGACGACAACGTTCTTTCTATGTGCCGAATGCTCGACTGGCTGTGCTTTAGTAAGAGCCAGACAGCGTTTGATAATAAAACTAGCTGTCAGAAATCATGATAAAGTCAAAATCCCAAAGCGACTAGATGGGAGAAACAGCATCAACAAGATGTGAAAGATGCTTTCTAAGAACGCATTGTAACAATAAATGACACATCATAGGCTGTCGTCAGAAATGAACTTCATAATTTCAGCTCATGCAATTCTTGTTACAACGCCTGCAAAGTAGAGACTAGTTCGACGCAAACAGGCTACAACAAAATGGGAACGTAGCAAAATGATACAAGAAGGGATATCAAAAGGAAAGACGTCTTCAACTGGAACAAAATTTCCCGCGTACAAAACCCACTTCTGAACGCATTCTGTGAGTTATGCAGGAAAACTGATAGTCATAGTCGAGATTGGCGTCTGACATACAAATAAATGCTGATGCTCAAAACAAAAAAGTGCTTTATACTTAGATAAAGCAAACCTTTCAAACAAAATCTACAATGACGGCCGCTCTTCGATCTAAGAATGGAAGAGATCTGCTGAAAGGCAGAGATGGCATTCTTAAGAGATGGAAGGAACAGTTTGGTGAGCAATAGAGACTCTCTCTCAAGTCTTCTATTTAATGTATACATGTGAACTCTGATCTAGAAATTATCTCTCATTTTATTTTCGTATATAATATAATATTACATATATTATTAATATGGTGGCGCAATGGCCCAGTGGTTAGAGTAGCGGACTCGCGGTCGTAGGATCGCGGTTTCGATTCCCAGACCTGGCGCTGTGAGTGTTTATTGAGCGAAAACCACTAAAGCTCCACGAGGCTTCGGCAGTGGGGTGGTGGCGATCCCTGCTGTACTCTTTCGCCACAACTTTCTCTCACTCTTTCTTCTGTTGGCCTACTCGCTTAGCCAGTGGGGTGGCGTCATTCGAAGGCTAAAACAATGCGAAGTGCATTGTGACCAGCGATGTGTAGCAACATCTGATAGCCTGGTCGGTCACAGTGATCACGGTGATATTATTAATATATCATCCTTTTTAAGTTGGTGAGGTGTAATTTAAGGGAAAACTGTCTGCTACTTCTGGCATACCAAGTGGCTGCATAGAGCCCACACTTGTTGGTTCAGATTTATGTCCTAGAGATATTATTTTCCAGAAGTAGCAAACATTAGTTTGCTGCTGTTCAGCTTAGTCATATTTTAGATGCAAGATAAGATCAGTTTTGCTACGTTGATGTTGTATAGTAATGTTATGTAACCAAGGTTTAAACCACACACCACTCATCTCTCTAACTTACTGAAAGGGTTCGTTTATTGATGGCTGTGCTTTCAGTAAAATTCCGCTGCTGAATTCAAGATTGCCTCATCAAATAAGAAACTGCGTATATTATTTTACCTCAAACGTAAATAATTACGCACATACGAACACACTCACGAACACACACTCTCACGAACTCGCGCGCGCACACAAATGTACATGCATACGCATACACTCATGTACACAGACGCAACTTCTAGATACCAGTGCCCTGGTATGCTCGCTCTGATATACGCAATGCAAGGCATGTAAATTGGTCTCCGTCATCATCGACGATGAATATTATTTTTGATCGATCAACTAAACTACCCACTCATTATATTTTGGCCTTAATGGCTGAGTATTAAATATGTATTCTTCAGAGAATTCTTAGGCAGAATCAGCATGACACAGTGTATGGAACAAACCTGGAGATTTGACTTTCATATTAATAACTTGTAGGGACGCGGTATTTCGTTATGCACCCATAACATACTATATAATTTTCTGCTATTTGTTTCAGCCATTTGACTGCGGCCACGCTGGTGCACCGCCTTTAGTCGACCAAGTCCATCCCAGGTCGTATTCTTAGTAAGCCTAGAACTTATTCTATCGGTCTCTTACGGGGACATAACCACACCAACATCGATTGCCAAGCGATGTTGGGGAAACAAACACAAACATATACATACATACATATATATATATATATATATAATATATATATATATATATTATATATATATATATATTATATATAATATATATATATATATATATATATACGACAGGATTCTTTCAGTTTCCGTCTACCAAATCCACTCAAAAGGCTTTGGTGGCCCGAGGCTATAGTAGAAGACACTTGCCTAAGGTGTCACGCAGTGGAACTGAACCCGGGGACCAAACTACTTTGCACATAAATCACTCCTGCGCTTACTATATGAAGTATATTTAAACGTTTTTTTATTTGTCAACACAGTGTTCAACTGCGGTAGGAGTGCGCTTTACTTACAACAATTGTTAACGTTATGTCTACAGATATATTATAGTAATTATTGCTAGCATTGATTTTTGTTACGACGTTTCGTATCCGTGACCAATTTTACATATTAAACACAATCTTGGAATCTGGTACGTAAATAGGGACAAGGTATAACTAATAACGTTACGCCGCTGTATTTAGTGGCTATTTAAGCAATGTGTTCGTGGATGATTGAGGGGTTAGATGGGTGCTGACGAAGGAGCGAAAGCTTCCGAAATATGGTCTAAACGCCCATTACCTTCTGTTCAGCTTCGATCTCATTATTTGTTTACTTCTGACATTTCGGATACGAAACGTCGTATATAATTATCTATAGAGATAATTATACGTCGTATATAATTAGCTATTGAGATAATTATCTGTAGAGTTAACCTTAATAAGTGATTTGAGTTTCAGGTACAATGCATTATGAATGGCAGAATACTTCACTGATATGTGTATATTAAAAGTAATTCTCTCTCTCTCTCTCTCTCTCTCTCTCTCTCTCCCTCTCTCTCTCTCTCTCTCTATTTCATACACACACACATGCTCATTGTAATATTTGTTGTTCCTCCTTTTGTCACGAAAAAGAAAAAAAACCTTCGTAACTCCGGCGTCTTGGTTTCCTATAACACGTAAAATGATTTCCCTACAATACGAAGTAACGTTGGATCCTTAAATTTCCGGAACAGTCCGGCTAAATAAATTACCTTAGGGTGTTCATCGTCGCAGTTTCATGCACTAGGCATGAGTCGACCTCATGCTAGTTTAAAAAGACATTCACCCAAGTTGTTATGCTATGGGATCTAACCCAAGTCATCATAATTATGAAGGTTATTAGGTGACCACTAGGCCATACCTGTATCATAAGCAGTGTGCATAAACTCACACAAACACCTGTTTGCATTTACAAATGTACACTCGCACACTAAGCACCCTCACATCTATCTATTTATGCACCTCCCAGATATGACGAATACTAGAGTCGATGCGTATCAGTAAGTATATTATATGCATATATAGATAAATGTGGAGGCGCAATGGCCCAGTGACTAGGCAGCGGACACGCGGTCGTAGGATCGCGGTTTCGATACTCAGACCGGGCGTTGTGAGTGTTTATTGAGCGAAAACACCTATAGCTGCACGAGGCTCCGGCAGGGGGTGGTGGCGATCCCTGCTGTACTCTTTCTCCACAACTTTCTCTCACTCTTTCTTCTGTTGGTCTGCTCGTTTAGCCAGCGGGGTGGCGTCATTTGAAGGCTAAAACAATGCGAAGCGCATTGTGACCAGCAATGTGTAGCAACGTCTGATAGTCTGGTCGGTCACAGTGATCACATAGATAAATCACACATGTATGTGTGCATGTGCTTGTATGCGTGTTTGAGTGTGTGTGTGTGGGGTGGGGGGTAATACTCTGCCATTTAGGCTCAGATACAATGAATAACTGGTTAGTTTATCGGTCTACAGTAATATTCTTCGTTGGCACCGATAGAGATACATTTAAATATTTTATACTACGTAAGAGCGTATGTATCTACGTACAAGTATCTGTATGTTGTGCGTGTGTGTGTCTGTTTGTGTGTGTGTGCGTGCAGGTGCATGTTTGTTAATGTGTGAGTATATTTGCTTACGTTAAAGGTAAAATAATATGCGCATAATTGTCTGATGAAGCAGTGGAATTTTACTGAAAGCACCACCATCAATAAACGAACTCTCAGAAAGTTTGAAAGATGAGTAGCAAAACTAATCTTATCTCGCATCTAAAATACGTTGAACAGCAACAAATTAATATTTACTTCAGCTGCAAAATAACTATCGCCAGAACATAAATATAGTCAAGCTAATAATTGCGAACTCTACGTGACTGATGAACATGCTAGAATTAACTGACAATTCTCCCGCAAATTATACCTTATCGTTTTAAAAAGGACGGATATTAGGTAATCTCTCTATATAAAGCTGACGTTGTTTGTGTGTGTGTGGCAGGTTTGGTAGCCTTCAACTAACACTATCTCCTCCGAGACCCAGCTGCGCAAGTTGACTAAAATTGAGATTATGACAGAAGAAGGCTTGCTCTTCCTTTCGTAGAAGAAAATATTCAAAATTTTAACACAAAAGATTATTTACATAAAAAAGGTGCTTTTTTCTATGAAAATCCCTATTTTCTACGATTTTTTTACTGCTGTGTCGCCATTTTTGCAGTGTATTTCAACCAGAAAAACGTTAACTTTTTAATAAGAAGCTACATAATGCATAAGTTTTACTTTTCAAAAATTCCAATTCTAAAGGGTCGAAACGAACCCGAGCAACGCCGATACTGCTAGTAATGGATATAATGCTTTCTCTGAGAATATGATGAAATGGTCATTGTTGGATCAGAGCTGATTTAGACAAAGCAACATTTTGATAAAGGAGGCATGTATGCAAATAGATCGAGCCGATGGAATGTTTATCTCGTATAACACAAGCACATTGGTGTTATATACTCAGAAAGCAAGATGATCACGAAGGGAACATACATGTCCGTTGCTCTACTGATTCAATACTCGTCTGAGACTAAACAACAACAACAACAGCAACAAGATATTTTGGCACTTTAAAATATGATGGAGTCAGTTTGAAGTGTTATATTGCACGCGTCAACTACCACGCAAATCTTGTAATCAACACTTTAATGGAATCTTCCATAGCACACTGAGATGTTTGGTAAAACTCAAAGTCGAGATCAGAATGATTTGGGATCCATACTGTTGAAGGTTAGAGGAACACAAGTAATCTTCACTCATTCCTGCTCGCCGGTAACGCTTTAAGGCATCAACACCACAGAATTCCACTAGTAACCACGCTTCTCCTTTCTATTCCCTTCCTCCTCTTTCTCTCTTCCACTTCTCTTATCTCCTCCGTCCTTCTCTCTCTGGAATTGACTGTTATCAGATCTGAAGAGGAATGACATTCGCCTATCTCAAATGGCCAAGCGTCGCCATATGCCATGACAGCACCTCTATGATTCAACTAAGAGATGAGGACTAAAAGAAAGTGGAAAGAGGTTATGGTTGGCCGACGATGACTAACAAAACTGAAACATATCCACAATTATTGTTTATACCTGCCAATAAGAGACTCAAATAAAAGTAATCATTGAGCTTATAATTTCTTCTTTTCTCATTAATTAATCGATTATTTTTGTTATTAGATTGTTCATGGTAGTATTGCCTTGACGTAAACACAAATCTTAAACTTAGAAGAAATACCAATCGTCATTTTAACCTCTTTGCATTGGTCCTTTAGATGTAGCTTATTACAATTAACTATATTTCAACAAGTAATTTAGTCTATCATCAGAAATGCCAAATGTTTCCAAATTTCGGTTTTAATCAATTCCCTGCTTCGAAACAGAATGATGACGTCAACTGATTTGACAGCATTAATAAAACCCGGATGTAGGAAGATGACCTTTTAATCACTAAGTGTGATGTATTAGTCTTCAATAATGAAATTAACCTTGCCAGTATTTTTTTTTCTTTCTTATTTGCAAAGAAACAACCACAACATAAATAGTGCCAGAAACAAACAACCGACAAAACGCAACAATCAAAGTTCACAAAAAAAAAAGAGAAAAAATGGCGTCGGCGACAACAACAACAACATCGGTGATGAAAACAGTAACAATGGTGATGAAAGGGAAGAAGAAGAAAAACGGATAGGCTGGCGAAGACAGTTTGAAGCAAAACAATATTAACCATGTTTTAATGTAATTTGAAAAGGCGTAAAATGGAACTAAAGCCAAAATCTGTGTCATTTGCTCGAGCTGTTTTTGACGTAACTAATTTGCATAAACAGGTGGCGCACACAATGTACTATTCGATATATATGTACATGCATGTGTGCGTTTATGTGATTATGCATCCTCATAACGTATACGCGATTTTCACACGTGCGGATGTATATGGGATAGAGAGATAGATAGACTGAAGGAGAAACAAAGAGAAAGAAGGATAACAAGCGATAAGGATGAGCAATATAGAGTAGACATAAAAAATGAAAGCGATTGAGATAGATAGAAAGATAGATATAGATAGATAGATAGATAGATAGATAGATAGATAGATAGATAGATAGATAGATAGATAGATAGATAGATAGATAGATAGATAGATAGGTAGATAGATAGGTGGATAGATGGATAGATAGATAGATAGATAGATAGATAGATAGATAGATAGATAGATAGATAGATAGATAGATTGATAGATGGATAGATGGATAGATAGATAGATAGATAGATAGATAGATAGATAGATAGATGGATAGATAAAGAGAGAAATGAATTGGTAGATAGAGAAGGAGATAGAAATAGAGATACAGAGAGAAGCCAGATAAACAGACAGATTAACAGACATACATATAGATAGATATATAGAGAGATAAGAGGGAGAGAGAGGGAGAGGGAGAAGATGGGGAGAGAGATAGGAGTGTGACTGGCAGAAGACGACACTGGGTGTATGTCATTTAAAAATATATAATAACAGCTTCCCAAAATTCACGCAAATGCTGTATCTTGTGTCTGTATGTGGCTGAAGTGAGAGGTAAAATAGAGAGGTAAAATTGTGACCTAGACAGATAACTGTTTCTTTCTTTGTATTTGTTTTTTTTTTCGTTTGTTTTAATTCTGATATACAACAATAATCCATAAATAGCTTGAAATACATTGAAATACATATATGTATAGATGCATAGATATATTATATTCACACGTGTGTATGTATGTATGTATGTATGTATGTATGTATGTATGTATGTATGTATGTATGTATGTATGTATGCATGTATGTATGTATGTATGCATGTACGTATGTATATATGTATGTGTGTATGTATGTATGTATGTATGTATGCATGTATGTATGTATGTATGTATGCATGTATGTATGCATGTATGTATGTGTGCATGTATGTATGTGTGTGTATGTATGTATGTATGTATGTATGCATGTATGCATGTATGTATGTATGTATGCATGTATGTATGTATGTATGTATGCATGTATGTATGTATGTATGTATATGTGTGTGCGTGTGCGCGCGCATTTGTGAGTTTGTATGTATGTATGTATGTAATAACTGTTTCTCAGTCAGGCTGAAGGCTAATAGTTTCGGAGACAAATTTTAATCGATAGCTTCGAGCCGAGTACTTTATTCTTCCACTCTGCCGAGATGATAGGTAGATTGAATGCTGGCAGGGGAAAAAAAGCCGGAAGGAAAATGCAAAGTATTTTCTTTCCGACACTCTAGCGATTATGCCGTTTCAATCACTATTAGCTGCTAATAGTAAAATCATTATAATGCTGCAAATACAACATTTCACAAGGATGTTACAAAAGCAAATTTAGTAAATAATGTTCGTGTATACAGCAGGAGTAAACATGAAAAACAACAAAAAGAAAACAATAAAATAATGCAGCGAAATGAAATGTCTCAATGGAGTAGCCACCTAAAGCCAGTAAAAGAGAGTATGGATCTTTTCGGTTTGAACCGCAGTTTTTAACATAATTTCTTGGTAACTTCGTATACTAGTAGAATGTGTTTATAAAACATCTTTTTCTCTTGACTTTATTGAGAAAATTCTATAGTTTGGAAGATATTTGTTGTTTTTTTCTTCAATTTCTGCAATTTCAACCAATCACTGGCGTCCATTATGGTAAACAACATTCTGTGCTGTATGAATATGTCCCTCGTTTAAAAAACAGATTGGGTTTATTTACATTTGTGAAGAAAAAAAGATACCCTTCCCCTCACCCCTAACCCTAACTAACCCTAACCCTAAAACAGATTGAAATGCAATAGATCGATTCTAGGGTCATAATTATGGGTGACAATTTCATATGACAGAGTATTAATAGATCCCGTATTACCAATATTACAGAGGCCAAAAACTATCTCTCACTTATATCTTCGGTTTACAGTCGCAGGATGAGAGTAGGCCCATTCAACATGGGCCATACTCTTCTCCATTCTTTCCAAGCATTCAGCAGATGTAAAGGACCTCCCCTCCATCCAAACGTTGCTCTTCGAGTGTTATTTGAAAAACTGACCGGTGATCGACCGGGTCAAATGCAAAATCCTATTCTTTGTCATCTCAGTCTTGAACACAAAACTACTACTATTTTCACCATAAATAACTACTAGACATAGGAACATTGCTTTCTCTTCTAGACCAAAGTAGAGGCTTAAAGAGAGCTTCATGAAATCCCTGGTTGATTGCTAGATACATCCAATACGTGTCAACAGCCGCTTGAAATATAACTCTACAGGTCAGCGATGTTTGAGCATTCGACATGTATGTGGTGAACTGTTTAGTTATTCAATGAAGATCCAAAGCAGCTCCGGATTATGGTACTACTGTACCTCTGTGTACCTCCAATTGACAAAGTTTTTAAGAAGTACTGCTAATCCATAGTCTTTTCGAAGTCGTTCATATCATGTGAGTAGAAAGTATTTAGGAGTAGACTATTAAATTACTTCACATCAAAAATCAGATCTCACTCATGAACAATACTTACTATGGATTAAACCGGCCTCGGTTTCAAAGATTGAAATACTTGTAGAAGATTGTAACCACCTGACAATATTCCCCTTTATTCATGGCTAGAGCTCAAACGAAGAGATGAGCTGTGGAGAAAAGGACCCTGACAAAAATCGATCGCATCTGTAGGACTCTTTGTGGACATCTCAGCCTCAGCATGGAACCACATCACACACTCTTTGCAGTCTGTCAAGGACTGTATCTTTAGTTCGGTTTTCGTAGTGCACCTCAACCATTCGGATCTATCGACTGGCTTTATAGTCCTCAAGCATTAACTCACAACCTTGACTCGGACAACGCAATCTGTATGTTCAGTTGGAAAGGAACTGCCGACTTTCAATTTCGGTTCGCTAGATTATCTATTTGTTCTTGCTTATAATTTCGGCTTAGCTTACTCTCTTAATGAGTAGCTGTAGGATTTCAATCTCCTAAATCCCGCCTCAAATTTTGTAATAGGGTAGTGTTTATGCGTTCTATTCAGGTTGATTCTTCAGTTCACAAGCTTGTAGTATGGTTAGAAAATATGAATAACATATAACATCGTTATCAACTGCCCTTACGAGAACTCTACGATGCGGATAGTTTGCTTGATCGAGTTATAATTGGGTAAGCAATTGACATTTGTTAGACAATGAGAAACACGCGAATAGATTTAAGAGACTCTTGCAAACTTCCTTTCGGATGCTAGTCCTATCAGATCCCGACGTACGTCTAAAATAGCATTTCAGGCAAATCTCTAATACTAATGTACAACATGAAGCCAAAAAGTTATCCAGGCACTGAAAAAGCATATCTATCCAGTCCTCGTTAAAGTTTATATGTCCTTCTTAGAGTACCGTCCAATCTTTGATCATCGTTCACACTGATAGCTAGATCAATGATAACTGATCTGCTATACAGGTCAAGAACCATCGAACTTAGCTGGGTATAGCTCTGCGGCTGTAGTTATGGTTTTTTGCACGCATGAATTACTGTCTTAACGTAGATATGAATATGAGGACGCAAGTATGGCTGAGTGTAGGCAGATGTAGCCGTGAAGAAGTTTGACTGTGAAATCATGTATAACATCATGGTTGCAAGCATAGAGGTGTGATTGCATGTATTAAGATGCAGAGTCAGATATAGCAGCGTGGTTGTGGGCATGATGATGTCGACGCAGGTACTGCTTTCTAGAAGCAGGCTGTTTATTTGAAAGATGGCTTTATAGTTGCGGGTGTCGCTATTATCGTCGTAGGTACATAGGTAGAGGCGTGGGAACTCAGGAATAAATAGGTAGTTACGGGTATAACAGTGTGGAAGCAGTTTTGGTTGAATGGAGACAGGTATGGCTGTGTGGATACAGGATTGGTGGTGCGAACGCTAGTGTGGAGGAGCAGGGGAATATATGGTGGTGAGTCTCAGACTATGGATATGTGGACACAGATAGGGCAGTATGGACGCAGTTATGACTGTGTGATTGCAACTATGGTTGTGCATTTGTCGGTATGGTTATGCAGCCGTAGGTATCGCTGTGTGTAAGCCAGTGTGGCTGTGAATACTAAGGTATGTTAAAACAGTGAAGACGCTATGTGTTTCCAAGAATGACTACATTGAGGTAAGCATAGTTGTGCCGGAATGAAAACGTGAAAGTAAAGATGGCTGTATGATTGAAACTGGGACTCCGTCGGTTACAACGACGGAAGTTCCTGTTGATCCGATCGACGGAACAGCCTGATCATGAGATTTACGTGTAAGTGGCTGAGCATTCCACAGACACGTGTACCCTTAACGTAGTTCTCAGAGAGACTCAGCGTGACACAGACTGTGACGAAACTGGCCCTTTGAAATACAGTGAACTGGAGCAACATGAAATAAAATATCTTACTGAAGGACACAACGCACTGCCGGGAATCGAACTCACGACCTTACGATCGTGAATTGAATACATAAACCACGTATGACCGTAGGAGCGGTAGCGTGAACACATGCATTGCAGTGTGAATGCAGCTATGAATGTACGCTTGTATTTATGTCGGTGTGGATGTGGCTATAGCTGTCAGGAATGCAGATATGGATGTGTTGTTTCAAAAAGATCAAACAGGAGTCATAAATGGCTAAGTAGTTCCAGACTGGTCAATATGACGGCAAGTGTGGTTGTGTATTAATTTTTAGGTGTGACTGAATGGACAGGTATGTTTGTGTGAGCGAAAGTTTGGTTGTGGAATTCACTTACGTTTGTATGTAGGCAGATACGGTTGTATAGATAAACGTATAACTGTCGTTGATGCAGCTACGGATGTGTGATTGCAGGTATGGCACTGTATTTACCATACCTGTGTCCCGATGCGGATTTGGCTATGTAATTTCAGGTATGGCTATCTAGAAGCAGGTGTAGTTAATAAATGATTAATTTCTTCACTTCTCAATTACGTGGTTTCAGACTTGATTCTGCTGTGTGGTACTTTGGACAAATTCTTTAACCATAGTATAGGGACGACCAAAGTCTGCTGGTTGAAATTTGGTAGGTAGACACAGCGTAGAAGCTCTTCGGATGAACAGTTTTTGTTCTTGTTTTCTAGACTTAATCTGTCACCTGGTTTAACCACACAACCAGGAACATAGATGGATTTAGTAGCGTTCGTTGTTGAAAGTATTTGAACAAGGTAAATGTAATTTACACTGTAATTTTAAATGAACGCACAACATTGCTCACATCTTTGTCGATCACTAACATTTAGTATGTTATCAATACCGGTTACTACTGGTTACTGTCTCATTTGATGCTTCTTGTTATAATTCCAGACATGTTATAACTATTCCTCATAGATGTTGAAACAATGACTGACCGTATTGTAGCTTGTCACGTGAAAACTCCCACCTGTTTGGTCAGAGGATCCTATTTCCTGACCTTCGAATGTAGAATGATCACTTGTAGTTTGGAATATATTTCACGAACACGCAACCTTTGGCTATATTATTGGGAGCCATACCCCTGATATCATCACAAATATTTGTCAACAGCATAATGTTGCTGACGACATACGAAGAATAATAAAACCTGAAATCTTTACACTTCAAGTTCGTTTCAATCTCTGACCATGGGCGACCAGAAATATACCTTAGCAAACAATTAGGAAAGATCTAAACTCTACCCAGTTGCTGTACCATATGTGCCGACTTTATACTTAACATAATTCAATTTACTTCAGTAGTTACCAAACGTAGAAATTGAACTCACGACTTCAGGAAAGCTTTCATCAGAGTTGTGCCAGAAGGAGTTTATAGCTAAGTTGCTACTCTTTGGGATGTATTCATCTTGTATCTTTTCTATTAAAAGTTTCCATTCAGACAATTCTACTATACTGGGCGTCGTCGGAAATCTTACTGAGGAAGAGGTTAGTTAACTGTATGCTGTTATTCCTAACTATACACTCACTTCAATGTAAAACCTCTTTAGCTTCCTACTTCGCGTATTGCACCACTACACACATATATTGGTTTCAAATTTTGGGGAGGGATTAAGTCGATTACATCGACCCCAATACTCGACTGGTAGTTATTTTATAGTAACTCCCGAAAGATGAAAGGTAAAAATCGACCTTGGCGGAATTTGAATTCAGAACGTAAAGACGGATGAAATGCTTCTAAGCTTTTTGCCTGGCGTGCTTACTATTCTGCCAGCTCGCCGCCTTCCTGCACACCTATATTGTCTGCACGCAACCTTCTGCCAAATTTACATTGCTTCCATGAGCAGAGAACTCAGCAATCTTTTCAAAGTTAACATAAAAAAGTTAACCTAAAATCCTTCAGCTGTAGAAACAGTCGATATACAATTGGGCGAAACACTATTTATGATATCCCTTCACCCAACACAAGCACTACATACTGGAATTATTTTAAAGTCGCTACAAAAGTTATACTTCACAATAATTAATACTTGCTCATGTTGACCTCACTGCAACCCAAAGATTTGATGTATTTCTAGGACAAGGGCGTATTTCAATTACACTACAGCTCAAGAACCCCTCAGCGGAGTACTACTTACATATTTGGGTTGTATTTTCACTACTTCTAAATATATACAATCATTCTAGACTTGAATTAAACAAAACAAAAATATATTGTACATTATTTAGATTTGATGTATATTTGTCTTCATCTTGTTTGTTGTTAACACAACGTTTCGGACGATATATCCTCCCACCTTCAGCAGGTGTCTTGGGGAAATTTCGAACCTGGATTCTCATTCCTAAGGTATTTTACGATGTTATTATCACATCACCTTTCAAACCCTTATTATACCCTCTACTCAGTCATTAATTTCTATTATCGTCCCTCTATAAAAGTCTCATAACTAACTCTTCAATATTACTTGTCTGGGTTGGACTGAAAAGGTCATGATCGCCTTTGCTTCTCTTTCCGATTAATAAATTTAAAGATAATTACAATCGCATCAAGATCAACATTCCATTTGATCTTCACTGGAATTGAAAACACAACTATCAACAATATCGTATCAATTCATTTAATTGTATCCACATCCTACATAATATTGATTTGTACTTGAGTAAACAGCATATATTTAAGTTGTCAACTCATTTAAGTAAAGAATTGATTTGAAGTATTCTAATCTCAAAATTACAGTATGATTTTAATAACATTCACTTTCCTCATCTGTATTAAAACGTTGATTTCTTACATTCTTATATATTAAGATTTTGCGAACATGCATAGATACAACATACCTCTTAGCAATACGTCTTTTACATTTATTTCTGGATTTCAAAGCTTTCGTTATCTTCTTACAAACGTACGCACTTGAGTAAATATTCCAGGATGTGCTTTAAACTTGAATGTTTATATACGATCTAATAATACAAGATTGAGAATATATTATATCGTAAATTCTAAACTGCAACAATTTCTCAAATTCTCACAACATAATAAACAATATTCTTTTATTCTTTTTACTTTTCAGTTGTTTGACTACCGCCATGCTGGAGCATCGCCTTGAAGGGAGGTTTTTTTAGTCGAAGAATCGACCCCAATTCTTTGTAAGCCTAGTACATATACTATCGGTCTCTTTTGCGAAACCGCTAAGTTACGGGGATGTGAACACAGAAACATCGGTTGTCAATCGATGGTGTGGAGGAGACAAACACACACACATATCTATATATATACGACGAGCTTCTTTCAGTTTTCGTCTACCAAATCCAGTCACAAGGCTTTGGTCGGTTTGAGGTTATTGTAGAAAAAACTTGCCCATGGTGCCACGCAGTGGGACTGAACCCGGAACCATGTGGTTGGAAAATAAGCTTCTTACCACACAGCCACGCCTGCGCCTATAGTTTCTTATTTTCTCAGAATTTAGTAGGCCTTTGAAAGTACGTTTATACATAAATATTTTACATGGATTTTCGTCGTAATAAGAATTATATATATATATATATATATATGTATGTGTGTGTATATCTTTGTTTGTCTGTGTTTTGTCTCCCTAACATCGCTTGAGGAGCGATGCTGGTGTATTTTCGTCCCCGTAACTTAGCGGTTCGGCAAAAGAGACCGATATAATAAGTACTAGGCTTACAAAGAATAAATCCTGGGGTCGATTTGTTCGATTAAAGGCGGTGCTCCGGCATGGCAGCAGTCAAATGTCTGAAACAAGTAAAAGAATAAGGAGTACATATATATAATATGAAAGTGTACATGTGCAGGTATGTGTGCGCGCGTGTGTGAGTGTGTGTCTATGTTCTATGATATGCACGTGTGTAGCTTTTTACCTTACCATTTCCGAGTTCTACCTGGTGTGTTGTCTCTATGCCTGAAGAGAGCAAGTAAAGAATCGAGGCATCGGAGAGAAGTACAATTAATGAAAATTATAAATGACATCTGAGTCTACCTTGCTTAGAATGAGGGAACAAGATCGATTTTTACCAACGGCTCATTGAACTTTACATATTTTTACTCTGTAGAAAATATTCTGTCAGTAGTACCAGAAGGATTTTGACATAAATTTTGAGAACACAGTTCATTTCGACTTTTTTGCATCCTTCTTGAGGTAATATAACTCTCACTACCTTAATATATCATTCTGAGATTTTTTTTCTTGAAAGCACATTTTTTTTTCCTTTTAGTAATATTTCCTAAAAGGTGAATGACGAAAATACAAATTTTAAAACAAATCAACGCAAATTTTAAAACATTATTTCAAATTTCTTTTAACACGCTAACCACACTTACAAAGAAAAAAAAAAACCATATGCGGTTACATTTTTCGTAATAATAACTCCTGCATTGAATGGCCAGTGGACATGAAACATTCGTTCTCCTGCTGCTACCGTTAGAGTTAGTTTAGACAAATGACTACAATTAATCTCAAATATATGTATGTTTCAATGTATATAAGTATAACGCACATCTGTTTACGTACACTTTAACACAGACACACACAAAATTTCGTGTATGTTACATTATATATCAACAGGAAATAATGACGTGATGTTTGATGATAGACGACAGAAAAGTGAATGATGATCATATAAGAAATGACGATGTCAGCAGTATTTGTTATTAGTTTTTTTTTGTTTTTTGTTTTTTTTAAGGGTAGAGTATGATTTGATGAAATCTGTCTGCTATATATATAGCAACTTGAGTAGCCATGTAGAGCTTACCTTGTTCATGTTCAGAAAATTTGACTTCCAAAATAATCCATGCCTTCATCTTTTTCTAACTTTTCCTCATCTCACACATCTCTCTGTCTCTCTTTCTCTCTCTTCCTCTCTCTCCCGCGCGCGCTCTCTCTCCCGCGCGCGCTCTCTCTCTCTCTGCCCCTCTCACTCTTCCTCTCTCTCCCGCGCTCTCTCTCTCTCTCTCTGCCCCTCTCACTCTTCCTCTCTCTTTCTTTCTCTATCTGCAATGTTTCTTTTTATTGCGCCTGAAAACAAATAAAAAGTAAAGAATTATTAAGTAACTCTGTCTCCAGACTCCAAACTTAGTGAAGAGTTGTATAATCAATGGAATCGATTCCAGTAACACGACTGACACTTGTTCTATCGATCTTGGAAAGATGAAAGGCAAAGCCAACCTGTTTCTGTTTCAATGTGAAGAAATTGAAGATTTTTTTTGGTGCCTAATGGAGAGAATAATCATCTCAATAAACGTACATTTTAACTTGTTTCTCGTGATTAAAAAGCTTCTTTTACACTCTAACATTAGAATAGAATCGTCGAAGGTACAGCAAGAACAGCGATAATGTTTAGAAATCATAATAAATGAATGTTCTTGTGTCTTGGCAGAGTCACTATGCCAATAATAATAATACTTACTTTATTGGTCATAACGGCCGAACACAAAACATAATAGACAATCCACAGACGAGGGACAGTGTGGTCATACGTGTAAACAGTAAAACACAACAATTAACAAGGAAAATCACCCAACTATATATAATTCCCCAATAGGGGGAGATCCACCGAGTCGCCCAACTATATATAATTCCCCAATAGGGGGAGATCCACCGAGTGGTGACCAAAACAACCTCACTCACTTTGGTCTCCTAACACCAAAGCATCTCAGGTAGGCACCCCTCTCCTCCTCACTCCATCCGGTCAATAGGCGCACGTTTAGAGTAGGCCCTTACTACATTCACTCACCTTTCGACAAACTTATTGGATAACAGCACCCCACTCTGCAGTCTCACCTTCATTCATTTTCAGGTGGAACATGAAAATGTCAATGAGGCCTTGGCCAAAGAGGAAGGTACCCGTCTTCAACCCTTTCAATCGCGTTCACCATACGACTTCTTTCGTCAAAGACACCAGACAAGGAAAAACTGCTTTTCCTTCCCGGAGAGTCTGACGATAGCCGGATCCGTCCTACACTTGACAATAACTGTTCGACGAAGCTCCACATGTCAGCAATGAGCAGACACTATTAGTGCATGCACAACGGTTTTCTCGCTCCGGATGCACTACGGACAAGACTGTTTGTAGAGTTTATCACGAAGTGGCAGCGACATCGCCCCCGGTAGCCCTACCAGGCCGGTGCTTTCTGCAGATTATCCATAGACCCCGGCCCGAATGTTCTCTAGAAGGGACCAGCAAGTTGATCCCTCCCAACGCCCAGAGTCTCTCCGAGATCGTCGTTATTCTTGCCTTCCACTAATCCCCTATAGAACTCAAAGGTGGAACTTCCATCGACAGCATTGCCCGACTGGCTGAGGGTCGTGAGCGCTTGGAGAAACTAGGTGTCAAGCGCCCTATTTCGGTCTACGCCTGATCCAGGACTTTAGCTCCGTCAAAGAGACGAGCAGCGGAAAAGCGTGTCTAACAAACGGCGACCACACATGCTCACTGCTAAGGTAACGCTTGAAATGTTGCGGCCGCAGCGCATGCCTGCGCATCATCAGCCACGGCATGCCCAGTCTTCCACGCAGCGGGTGCTAACAGCAAATGGACCGTCTGACAAGCGGTACCCGTCCCTTTCACAAGAAGCAGAAGAGCAAGAGCACCAGCCTCTTTAGCCACGAAGTGGGGCAAGAAACGACAGCCAGGCGGTAGTTTATGACGGATGCAATGCATTCATTCACTATCCCGCCCGTCATCTTCCTCTCGGCCCATTTCTAGGCGAGATTGGCCACCCTCTCTGTCACCACTCCCCATTTCTTGTCCACCTGAAGGTTCGGAGCAAACTAGACCCAGAGCAACTTAACCGGTTCTTCCACCCAGCACCCACAACACTGCCGGTCGGTATGGACCTACCTGTCCAAGTGTCGAGCTACAGGCCCACTGATTTCTCCTGGTTAATCATTGCTCCTATCACTGCTTTGTATTCCCTTAGCGGAGTGCCGACTATCTCTATTTCAGAGACATCCGATACTATCACAGTGACATCGTCCGCATACGCTGAAAAACCTCTTCTGGATCCTAGCTCACGCGGGATGCCCCTCTTGTTGTTGTTGTTATTATTATTATTATTATTATTATTATTATTATTAATATTATTATTATTATTGTTGTTGTTGTTGCTGTTGTTGTTATTTATTGTCTTTGCATAGCTTTTAACGCTGGAGGTGTACTACGGTGCCAGCTGTTCACTACCAGAGAACTAAGGTAACACCCCTTATTTTTCGAGCACTATCCGGAATATTCGAGCGGTTGCAAGCAGTGCTGTTTTGTGCTAGTGTTTCATTCTTATTGCAGTTCCTATTTGTTCCATGTATTTCTCAAGAGTTTTACTCACTGTTCCCAGGGTTCCGACATTTATTGGTACTACTACCACCTTTTTCAGCGACCAGAACTGCTTAATCTCCCGAGCAAACCTGTTATATCTATTGACTTTTCTTTCTTCCTTATCGCATACCTTGTAGTCAGCTGGGCATGCTATACCTTTGATCCAGCATTGTTTGCTTTCTTTCTCAATTAATACTATTTCTGGCTTCCTATTCTCTATCTTATGGTCGCACTGAATCATAAAATCCCATAGGATCTTTGCATTATCATTTTCGGTGATGCCTTCAGGTTTATGTTCGTAGTAAATTTTTTGCTCTGTCAAGTCCATACCTGTTTCACAGTATCCAATGGACAATCCTTTCTATCTTATTATCATCATTATTATTATTATTATTATTATTATTATTATTATTATTATATTATTATTATTATTATTATTATTATTGAGTGAGAGAGCAGTTCATGCCATCAAAGTGACACTGGGGTAAAACATACGAAGCCCAATATACCCATCATGACTACCCGTCTGATAAAGGTACACCAGGCACATGCATCACAACCATATGTGCGCGACATAGTGATCTCATATCAAGATAAACAGCACATGACCTTGCAGGTGGGGCCCAGTTAGAATATTCTTCAGGTTGAGTAGCCCATCCCGCTCAAAAGGTCCCTGATTAAGGGTTGTTTAAGAATGTTGAAAGAACCACCCATATTTCCAGAGGTGAATTATTCAAACCCCAAAGAATCCCTCTCAACACATGGCTATGATGCTCCCCCACTACTTCTGCCCGTGATCAGAGATGCACATATCGTCAGCCACTAAGGGACATGCTCAACTGGTTAAGGTCAAACAACTGACAAGCAAATCTGTGGTATTGAACAGAATATTTGCTGTAGCCCATCTTTTATACTAAGACAAAACAATGTACATGATAACACTTCCAATCAGTTAAGATCAGAAGCCATGAGAGCCGCTGCCTGGTACTGCATCAGGGCATCTTTTTGTTATTATTATTATTATTATTATTATTATTATTATTATTATTATTATTATTATTATTATTATTATTATTGAGTGAGAGAGCAGTTCATGCCATCAAAGTGACACTGGGGTAAAACATACGAAGCCCAATATACCCATCATGACTACCCGTCTGATAAAGGTACACCAGGCACATGCATCACAACCATATGTGCGCGACATAGTGATCTCATATCAAGATAAACAGCACATGACCTTGCAGGTGGGGCCCAGTTAGAATATTCTTCAGGTTGAGTAGCCATCCCGCTCAAAAGGTCCCTGATTAAGGGTTGTTTAAGAATGTTGAAAGAACCACCCATATTTCCAGAGGTGAATTATTCAAACCCCAAAGAATCCCTCTCAACACATGGCTATGATGCTCCCCCACTACTTCTGCCCGTGATCAGAGATGCACATATCGTCAGCCACTAAGGGACATGCTCAACTGGTTAAGGTCAAACAACTGACAAGCAAATCTGTGGTATTGAACAGAATATTTGCTGTAGCCCATCTTTTATACTAAGACAAAACAATGTACATGATAACACTTCCAATCAGTTAAGATCAGAAGCCATGAGAGCCGCTGCCTGGTACTGCATCAGGGCATCTTTTTGTTATTATTATTATTATTATTATTATTATTTATTATTATTATTATTATTATTATTATTATTATTATTGATGTTTGTTGTCGTTGTTGTTGCTATTTCTTTTTATCACAGGTTTTGCTCGAATTCCTGGAGTCTTACATGCGTAGCGGGCTTGCTACCTGCAGCCTACGGTACCATATTATCCATTCTTTTCAGCAAACACTTTCCCGAGTATTCTGGCCGTACCAAGGAGGTAAACCTTTTGAAACAATTCGACTGGGCATTCTATTTCAATTTCCTTTATGTTCACCTTTATTCCTTCTGATACTGTTTCCAAAGACCGAACCATAATTGGTACTATCTTCACCTTCTTCATTTTCCATAGCCGGACTATTTCGTAATTAGGAGGGGCAAAGGGGCATGTAACATCGACTATATAGTCGATTAAACTAATCGATTGTTTGTTTAATATGTTGCTTAAGCAATCAAATGTTGTTTGTTCATCAGAGTACTTTCGTCGCTGTTCGCCACCTTTTTAGTGACCCGTGAGTTCCCTAATCGCTCCAACAAAAACAGGCCTTGGAGCAAATAAGGCTACTGTAAAGATCGTGAAAGCGACGAAAAACTTTGACGAACAAACCGATTGGTTTTTTAACTAACACGTTAAACAAACGATCAATTCCCTAATTCATTAATGATAATAATTTACTAATAATAATAATAATAATAAAGAAGTGAAATTGAACCCGTGCGTGTGTTATTATTATTAGAGTAATGACTTTCCCATGGCACAACAAAATTTGCTCGAGCATAAGTATTCTTGTCAAGAATATTGTAAACCAAATACAAAAACGAAATATCGTAAATAATTACATTAAAATGTACCTGATCAAAATATGTCTAAAATGTTGAGTATAATTTGTTTTATTCTTTTTCCCCTTTGTATAATATAAAAACTGCTGCGTCGTTGATATCATTATTCTTCATGTTATTATTTATAATTTATTTGGTTATTTAGTTACTATTCATTTTAATATTTTTGCTTCAGGGTTAAGATTGCTTCTTCTTAATATTGATATGAAAGCTATTTTTGTTGTATCTAATATGTACATCTGGTCTGTAGTGACGACGATACATTCGATTACTTGCCGAAGCTAGTAGCTAGGTGTTGCACTAATATCAGTCTGGTTATTTGCCCCAATGTTATACATCCCAGAAAAATGAAAGCTTAAATTAACATTGACAAGACACTAACATAGAGCCGTGTGGTTTCACAACGACTGTTTCTCCCCGTCTTTAGGTGAAATTTTCTCTTCTTATATATTAGAAGAAAGCGACATATATCGCGTGATGCTTGTGGCAAGACTACCCAGACTGACCTGTTAGTAATTCTCTCGTTGCCTTAATATCACAGGTTGTTTTTGTGCATAACTA
>NC_043002.1:91727746-91735246 GCF_006345805.1 Octopus sinensis
TAACGTTTGTTGTTGTTGTTGTTGTTGTTGTTAAAGGTGGTGGCGGCGTTTGTTATAAAAGGCTGCCTGTAACACTGTTTCGGAAAAGCGGTGCGTTCTTCCACGTTAACTGGATGTGTAAAAACCTATTTTGTTTTACTGAAGATATTTGGAGTAACGTTCCATTCCTTCAGGTTGGGAAAAAGGTTGACTACTTTTAGATTTTACATTTTTGAAACATTATTTACTAGTAATTCAGTATTATCAATCCTGATAGAGCGAGGAGTACTAGCTACCAAACAAGCTATCAACAAATTCGATTACTAAAGCATAAATATATTTTGATGTAAGTATATTAATCGCTGGTATATTTTGTCAACGACAAATAACTCCTGCTTTTAGACATTTGATTCGTTCATGTATGTGGAGTGCAAGAATTTTAAACATGAACTGTTGTGAACTCAAATTGTCTGAAAGAAGTTGAAGCACTTGGATTAATTTAATTGACATCACCCACAGCTTCAAATGTTTGATGTTGAATCTAAGTTTTAAATCGTTTTTATACGTACAATTGACAACGTGCCTTATAGGCTCGATAACATTGGTCGTAGTGAAGTCGTGGGCGAGGTTTATATCATTGACTGTGCACCTAACAGAAATACATCTAAGTTAGGAGTTTTAACAGTAAAACAATGCAGAAACAATTTAAACACAATGAATACAGCAAAACAAAGCTTGGTAAAAGCAAATATATGATAAAAAATATATTATATGAACTACATGTACCATAGTTATTTAATCGATGAACACAATATCAAAAAAACTCATAAAACAGAGAGCACATAAAATAGACTCAATTATGTTGACATTAATAATATATTACAAAAACACCTAAATGGAAGAAAAAACAGCGACATTAACAATATATTGCCTGAAGTCACTGGGCAAAATTCAGAAGACTAATTTAATTTAGAAATTTGTAAACTTTATCGTTCTACCTATTACGCCAGACATTCAAGTATTACGCATACTTGTCGACTGACCTTGCATCTACAACATTAATTCATTGAACGCTTTATGTTACACAACACAATACATCGCTCAGTTTAGTGCTCACCTTGTTGTTTGGTGTTTTTAGTGGAATAGACTTTGTTGTTGTTGTTGTTGTTGTTGTTGTTGTTGTTGTCTGTTCCTTCTCGAGCCATGTCTGGCTCATAAGGGCCGGTTTCCCGGTTTCCTTGGCGTATAGGTTCCCCACCTGGACAGGACGCCGGTCCGTCGCAGGTGATCTGCAAGATGCAGGAGGAAAGAGGGAGAGAAAGTTGTGGCGAAAGAGTCAGCAGAAGTTCGCCATTATCTTCTGCCGGAGCTGCGTGGAGCTTAGGTGTTTTCGCTCATAAACACACACATCGCCCGGTCTGAGATTCGAACCCGCGAGTCCGCTGCTCTAACCACTAGGCCATGTGCCTCCACAATAGACTCAGTTAGAAACACTTCAGTCAGGTCCTCAGTCTAAATGTAGTTTCTGTCCATCATCATCCTCATCACCGTCACCGTCACCATCATCATCATCATCTGCAGCAGCAGCATATTAGAGGAGATGTTTTCTTTTTCTTTTTGATAATATGTTTCCCGTTATTCTCATGCGCTGAAGGTTTTTTTTAATAATTTTTAATCGAGTTAGGAGTTGTTAGCAGTTTTGTTGACGCCATGTCTTCTAACAGTGGTATTTCTCAGAACACTGCCGATTCTTTTTTGTCCTATTAAGTTGCAAGCGAGCCGACTTGTTTTCTTAGCAGCAATGTTTTGTTGGTGACATCTGCAGACGACCAAGTATCATCTGACGCCCTGTGCCTGAGTTTTCGTCTATAACATGACTGTAATCACATTTTATGTAGCATCGTTCCAATATTATGTTTATGATTTAAATAAAGAAGAGAGAAAAATAAAACAGAATAAATAAATCTGCAAATAAAAGTTGTTTCATCTCAGATAACAACAAGACAAATCAATGTAAAATCTGAGACGAAGACAAGCCGGCAGTGAAAATGTATAATTATTTTTGATCTTCTTTCCGTTTGTTTTCAATATTTCAACTAAAAGCTGTAAGGAAAGCGGTAGATATGCTGAAATACCGAGACTGTGCTTCCTTAGCGACTTTATTTCATTGGATTTTTCTCATTATTGCATTATAAACATCTTAGTGATAGGCAGTATCAGCAGAGCAGTAGACATTGCAGTAATTAGTTCATTGTTTTTTTTTTTAATGTTTTGATTTTGAATCTTCCAGACGTTAGCTTTACTTTTGTCTTCTTCCATGACAAGCTTATGCTCCTGGAATCTCTAAAATAGGTAGGATGCATGCATATTTGTATGTATGTATCATATAAGCAGCCATAGGTTTCGCTTCTAATGCTTGCTGTTGTCCGTTGTCCTATCTTTTCCTTTGTTATTATTCTTTCTCCTTCTTGGCATAGGACATCAAATTGCATTGATTGCCCTACGTATAAAAAGAAAGCTTTTTATACTGCACCACCAATTCGAATGTCTTTCTTCCTGCTTCCATAATAGTAAGCCATACCGGGATAGTAGTATGGTTTTCTAAGTACATCAAGGCCTACATGTCAATGCCGACCCCCACTGAAGCGCATGATGTTCTACGTGACCTTTATCATTACCACCTACTGGTACTGAACCGCAAAGGTGATGATAAGAGCCTGACAATGATCTTCTGCACGATGTCCCTGGCTGTTATCCTTGTCTTTTGCCTGCCGATATATTACAACGCCACCCAGTGACATGTTATGTGGTGCATTGGCTTCTCCTGTTTTCCTGCTATGTCCTCAATCTAAAAACTTGGTGATGCACTTTGATATACCTTGCCCTAATTGATGGAACACATCCCGTGCCATGCACTCACTGTGGATTAATTTAACTGCTTCTTCGAAAGTATATAGAAGCGCCTCGCTTTTTTTACAAAATACAAAAATATGTTACTTCCTACTTGTCTTTCCTGGAGCATTCTTCGAACATGGAGAGGTACTGTCATTTGCAATATACCTTTTCCATGTTTTCATTTCTTGCAGTTATTGATTCATGTTCTATATTTCTAAGAATGTACTACTTGCTATTGTTGAAGCTTTCTCTATTACAATACTTCCGTTGCTTGCTTCTTTCACAAGTACCTGTTAAAGATTAAATGTCCATATCTACAGCTGTGTCCGTTCGTTCAATTGTCATAAATATTCTGTTTATCTTTTTTTTTTGTAAAAATCTGCATTTTTCGTTTCCTTTTCGTGACATACATAAAGAACAGCGAAAATCAAAACAATAACATACATACTCATTTTTAACACCTTCCAGCAGATTCCCATGCTTAGTTCTGGAACATTCGGAAGTATAAAAGATAAAATCAACCTCCATAAAATTTGATTCCGAATCCGAAAAAGATGAACCGCCTAGGGGAATTTTGCCGGATTTGAACACAAAACAGAAAGGGACACAACTAAATGCTGCAATATATTATTATTATTATTATTATATTATTATTATTATTATTATTAGTAGTAGTAGTAGTAGTAGTAGTAGTAGTAGTAGTAGTAGTAGTAGTAGTATTGTTATTATTATTATTATTGTGGTGGTGGTGGTGGTAAGCTGGCACAATCGTTAGCATGCCGAGCAAAATGCTTAGCGGCATTTCTTCAGTCTTCATGTTCTGAGTTCAAATTTCCTCGTGGTCGTCTTTCATCCTTTCGTGATCGATAAATTAAGTACCAGCTGATCACTGGTTCCGATGTAATCGATTGAGCTCCTCCCCCGAAATTACCGGCCTTGTGCCAAAATTTGAAATCATCATCGTTACTATTAAGGCGGCGAACAGAGAGAACCTTTAGCACGCCGGACATAATGCTTTTGCGGCATTTCGTCCTGTCTTACGTTCTGAGTTCAAATTCCACCGAGGTCAACTTAGCCTTTCATCCTTTCAGGATCGATGAGATAAGTACCGGTTAGGCACTAGGGTCGATGTAATCAGCTTACTCCTTCCCCCAAATTACTGGCCTTGTGCCAAAATTTCAAACCAGTATTAAAATATTGGCATATATTATATATTTTAGGCATACATTAAGATTCACTTGAATCACGGAAATATAGAAACCATTGTATGCTGTAACTGTATACTAAAGCCACCTACGCTATATCTCTACTGAACTATTATACTTTTGAAAAGAAACTAATATCGGCTTGAATCATAGAAATATAGGAGCCATCGTATGCAATACTCTGTAACATTCCTATTGTGTTGTAGTACTAATGGCGAGCTGGCAGAGTCGTTAGAACGCCGGGCGAAATGCTTAGCAGTATTTTGTCTGCCGCTACGTTCTGAGTTCAGATTCTGCCGAGGTCGAATTTGCCTTTCATCCTTTCGGGGTCGATTAAATAAGTACCAGTTACGCACTGGGGTCGATATAATCGACTTAATCCGTTTGTCTGTTCTTGTTTGTCCTCTCTGTGTTTAGCCTCTTGTGGGTATTAAAGAAATAGGTATTTCGTCTGCCGCTACGTTCTGAGTTCAGATTCCGCCGAGGTCGACTTTGCCTTTCATCCTTTCGGGGGTCGATAAATTAAGTACCAGTTGCATAGTCTGACACCCTTCCCAAAAATGTCGGGCCTCATGCCTAGAGTAGAAAAGAATATGTACTAAAGCTCACTACACTATGTCTCCTGAGCTTGTATTGTATAGTACTCAAGAAATCATTACAATATTTCTGAATTATCGCAGTTTATAATTTTTATATTTTACTTGTTTCAGTTATTGGACTACAGCCAAGCTGGAGGATCTCTTTGAACGGTGAAATAGAAAAACCCAAACTGAATACTTATTTGAAGTCTAGCACTCATGAAATCGTTCTCTTTGGCTGAGCTACTAAACTGAGGAAACGAAAATAAACCAACGCCGGTTGTCAAGCCGTAGGAGAGACCAGCAGAAACACAAAGACGCACACGTACATATGAACATATATCTTCATACACGAGACGGTCTGAAATGTTCTTAGCTTTGAGTAAAAGAAAATACAGGAGAATCAGTTAATTATGATTTTATTCAACATATCCACCTCTCAGATTCACACACTTATTGCAGTAGGACTTCGGTTTTTTAGGTCCTGTAAAAAGAACGCGGAAGGTTGGGCCTCCAAACAGGACTTTCATAATAAGCCAGGAACCCTTCAGCACACCCTGATGTATGTATATATATATATACCCACACACACTCACACATACATATATATGGCTAAGATAAAGGTTTAATATCTACTCTTAACAGTTTAATATATATATATATATATATATTATATATATATATATATATATCGATAGGTGAATGAATTATCCTACGTTTACCGTCAACATGGAAAATTCGATATATATATATATATATATATATATATATGCACGAAAAGCTTCTGCACAGTTTCCATCTACCAAGGAATTATTACGTTCGGGGTTATAGGAGAAATCACCCTTTCAAGATGCCACGCCGTGGGACAGAGCCTGAAATCCCGTGGTTGCAAAGCGAGCTTCCTAACCACACAGCCATGTCTACATAACACCTGGTTATTTCATTTAGCTTTTTACCAGAAAACTGTTTGAAATTAACATCAACAACAGCGGAAGAAACAACAGCATTAATAAGAGCAGTAGGAAGGTGTTCATTAAATGAGGTCATTAAGGAAATAATTGGAAGTCTTAACTTTCAATTGTTTCCTCTAAAAAATCCGATAAACCAATTGGCAAGCCAGTAAATGGCTGAGGCTTCAGCTGGCAATTCTTCTGATGGGAATTCTTAATTGCCATTCCGAAATGATTTAATTCAGTTATATTTCGACAGCAATTTTAGGAATTTAGTATACTATCTATATTCTACAGGGAATCAGGAATTCATTTTTTTCCCTTGCATATTACTCGACTTAAAAATTTAAGTCTACGTTCTGTTAAGGTTACTATTTACTTCCAGACCCCCTATATTAATCTTAAGTACCTTCGATGTCTACTTTGTGTGTTAGTCTTTAATCAGAATAAACCAGTAATAATCATGTGCCAGGCAGCCTAGAATACTACCTCAAATGTTATCTGGAAACGGAAGTAAAATGTGCCTGGGTTTACAGAACCTGAGTCATATGAGATAATCAAGGTAAACTTGGAATTGTCTATGTCATCCATGCTGTTTCCATGATGGAATCCATTAAACAATATTGGTTTATTTCATTTAAAACAAGAACACCCGCGTAGTTTGAAAAGGTCATTTATTTCCCAAAGCCCCCAATAATAACTATTCCGTTTATTTGGCAACGTATATATTGCTGTTAGCTTATCTTTATGAAAACACATTGATAACTGCACATGTGTGTATAAATAAAATACACACAATCGATAATAACATATCTACCGTCCCATTTACTGTACGTTGTGGTGAAGAAACATTATTGATCTCCTTCGACTAGTCGGAAGACCTCCAGTTTGTAGAGGATGAGTACCGTAATGCTAATATGGCTATATTCATTTTTCTTTCTTGTGACATTAATGTTTGTAAATAAAGTAAAATGACTTGCACTGGAAATCGAAAGCGGAATGAAAAACTGAGTTGAGTAGAAATCTACCAAAGTCTTTTTAAAAAAAGGAATAATAATAATAATAATATTAATAATAATAAATACCCTGATGCAGTACCAGGCAGTGGCTCTCATGGCTTCTGATCTTAACTGATTGGAAGTGTTATCATGTACATTGTTTTGTCTTGGTATAAAAGATGGGCTACAGCAAATACTCTGCTCGATACCACAGATTTACTTGTCAGTTGTTTGACCGTAACCAGTTGAGCATGTTCCTTAGTGGCTGACGATATGTGCATCTCTGATCATGAGCAGAAGTAGTGGGGGAGCATCATAGCCATGTGTTGAGAGGGGTTCTTTGGGGTTTGATTAATTTACCTCTGGAAACATGGATGGTTTTTTCAACATCTTTAAACAACCCTTATTCAGGGACCTTTTGAGCGGGATGGGCTACTCAACCTGAAGAATATTCTAACTGGGCCCCACCTGCAAGGTCATGTGCTGTTTATCTTGATATGAGATCACCATGTCGCGCACATATGGTTGTGATGCATGTGCCTGGTGTGCCCTTATCAGACGGGTAGTCATGATGGGTATATTGGGCTTCGTATATTTTACCCCAGTGTCACTTTGATGGCATGAACTGCTCTCTCACTCAATAATAATAATAATAATAATAATAATAATAATAATAATAATAATAATAATAATCCTTTCTACTAAAAGCACAAGGCCTGAAATTTGTGGGGAAGGGACTAGTCGATTACATCGACCCCAGTGTTTCACTGGTACTTAATTTATCGATTCCGAAAGGATGAAAGGCAAAGTCGATCACGGCGGAATTTGAACTCAGAATATAACAAATGGAAGAAATCCTGCAAAGCATTTTGCCCAGTCTGTTAACGATTCTGCC
>NC_043002.1:91737746-91740246 GCF_006345805.1 Octopus sinensis
ATCCAGGTTTTTTTTTAGAGAGGTTTTCATTTGAGTAGTTGACAACATACATCAATTTTTTTTTTGTCTTGTATCGCTAACATAAGTTATCAAGATATTGCTTAATGCGTGATTCCGACACGGGGTGCTTACACAGAGGAATCGAATGAGTTATTCGGGATTAATCGAACTGGAGAAAATAGAAGAGAAGCATTTAGATTTAGTAAGCACTTAGTGATAGAATATATAGTTTCGGATTAAACAGTAAGTTAGTGAGTGAGAAAAGATATCACAGGCGACATGCTGGATGTGACAATGGATTTTTACACTAAACACCAAAACTGTGATGTTCTTAATAGTGTATACACTATGGAACGAAAGTTTGTAAGCTGTTCGGTGGGATGGGGTAGTTGAAGCTAAACGTAGCAACAAAACGCGCACGAGTTATTCTATCCAAAGAAGGTGCATGCGGTTTTGATAAACACTTTGGTGAAGGGGTCACTTTGAAGCCTACTTAAATGATTTACTGAAGCCCTTTGCTGCGAAGTAGTCACAGAGTGTACGAAGAGACTGAACAAAAAATATATCGCTAGTATAGGAAAAGTTTTATTTTTATTTTTTATTTTTTTCATTTTTCTATAGGCTATATTTCAATATGTCATTCTTCTTCGTCTTCATTTCTGCAGACGAGGTCTGACAGTAAACTAGAAGTATTTCCCATATATGCAAATATATGAGAAACTACCACCTGTATCATCTCTTGTGAAAGGTAGGAGAGTCCAGTTTGTTGGACATTGTTGTAGAGCTGAAAAACGAAGCAATTTCTACTCTTCTCCTCTGGAAGCCATCTACTCGCGATACCAGAGGGCGCACAGTCTCCTACCCTGATGTAATCTCCAGGGATACAGGCATCCAGCAACAGAACCTCCGTAATGCTATGATGGACCGTGAAGTCTGGCGTAGCATGGTAAATTCCATTGTCTCGACCACGGTCGAACAATGATGATGATGAGAAGTATTTACAGTTACCTGATTTAAGAGAAGGCGGGTGATTCAGATAATTACAAGGGTAACGATTTTAGACAAAGCGCTAGCAAACACGCTGCCATATGTCACGGTGATAGTGTTGTGCGGAAGCGTATAAGCTTTTACGAAACCTGTAAGATCTTTTTCGAACATGCTCCACTTTGTAAATTACAAACTATAAAGGTTTCAGTATATGTCTGGTCTTGGTGGGGCGCTGATGAATGTAAATCAACTTAATATTTAGTTCTCATCGACCATCAGCATCTAACGGTTGTATAAAGCGTAACAAGCTGCGCTTCATGATTGATGAGAGCTCCGGCATATCCACCAGTCTTGACCAGCATGTTGTCTCTAGAATTCATTGTTCCTTCGAGAACTTCTGCCAAATTACTCTGGAACCTCAAAGCAGCCAGTTACTGTATATGTTCGTAGAAAAGCCTGAAAGTCTTGGCGAGTGAGACGTGGTATATTGACGGAGAAGACTCCTAGTTTATCAGATGAGGTTGTCAGTGACCGTGAACAGCAAGCACGCGGGTTTCAAGTACTACCGCAGTTGATGCATTACATCGCACACATACACATACACACACGCATACACACACACACACAAACACACACACACACATATATATATATATATATACGCACTTGTACACACATACATAAACACACACACACACAAGTTTTTATATTTCTTGCAAATCGTTGTTTTGTTACTTACACAAAAGAAGAATCGGCGATACTCGTACTTCATACACGTACACCCATATGCACACATACACATATGCAAGTCCATACACAAATAAATAAATACATAAAACTGCAAATGGATTCGTACACAAACACACACACACAGAGTCACACATACACATATGTCTAAATAGATAATACAAACACAAATGGATTTGCATACACACACACACACTCACACACATACACACAAGTGTAAACAAATACATAAAAACACAACTGGATTTGCCCTCACATACACACACATGCACAAAGACACACACAAAGACACATATTCACACACTCACATACATACACACAAGTCTAAACAAATACATACAAACATATATGGATTTGTACACTCACATACATACACACAAGTTTAAATAAATACATACAAACACAAATAGATTTGTACAAACACATACACACGCACGCACGCAGACACACACATACACACACACATGTACAGATACACTGCATGCACGCATGCGAACACCTTTTTCCCCTCACACACGAACAATGTTCTTTCAAAAGACATTTCCAAAGGAAGTTATTTACAACACTCCAGGGTGTTGTTACAGGATCTGATAGGGACCATTGATTGTGTTAAACGAACTAAGTATCACCACCAACACCAACACCATCACCATCACCATCATCATCACTACAACGATGACGGCGAGGACGACGACGATCACCACCACCACCACCACCACCACCACCACCACCACCACCACCACCACCACATCAACAAGAAACTATA
>NC_043002.1:91745246-91750246 GCF_006345805.1 Octopus sinensis
TGTGTGTATGTATGTATATATATATATGTACGTATATATATTTATTTATTTATATTCATATGTATATATTTCTTTACCAACTATTTCGTTACTGTTCTACCGGTATAGGATTACTTCACGCAACCTTAGGTGCATAGCACCTTTGTTATGACCCTTGCAGTAACAACTACACAAGCTTTCTGTTGAATCAGGAAATTCACCTTGATATCCAACATCCTTAACCAACCATTTAATCTCCTCTTGCAACTAATTCCTAAGGCCTCCATTGCAGTTCTCTTAATGATAACTTTACGGCTATCCCAAATTCTTCGAAAATTGCATTAGTTGTCTTGGTATTTTTCATTTTTTTTCTCTAGCGCTCTTTGAGAATCACACTTGTAACATTGATTAAGCTGCACATTTTACTCTTCATTGTGTTTGGCATTATCGAGTGCGGGTGAGGGTGATTCTCTAATTTGTGTATTCGTTTGAAATTTGGTATACCCATAATACATAGTGCTTTTCGAGTGGAGGCGCAATGGCCCAGTGGTTAGGGCAGCGGACTCGCGGTCGTAGGATCGCGGTTTCGATTCCCAGACCGGGCGTTGTGAGTGTTTATTGAGCGAAAACACCTAAAAGTACTTCTTGTTTCTGTTGTACCTGTATTTCAAAGGGCCGGCCTTGTCACTCTCTGTGTCACGCTGAATATTCCCGAGAACTACGTTAAGGGTACACGTGTCTGTGGAGTGCTCAGCCACTTACACGTTAATTTCACGAGCAGGCTGTTCCGTTGATCGGATCAACTGGAACCCTCGTCGTCGTAACCGACGGAGTGCTTCCCAGTGCTTTTCGAGAATGTATTTTGGTTTATGGTCATACTATTTTTCCATACTTTCAAATCTATACTGTTCTTTGTAAATTTACCAATGTTAGATTGTACTAACTTTGTCAAATCTCCAGTTCTTATAGATCCTTTGAGTAAGCATTTTACATTCAGAGTGTGAGTGTATGAGGCTCCTATAAAATTGTAAGGGGTTACTCAGGCACTCAACTAAGTTAATCGGTTATTCCTTTGTCATCTCTTTTCTTATTACCTCTCTGTACCCGACTAACGCTTCGTTCAGAAGCATACCTATATTTAGTTCTACACCAGGTTATATCAATTATTGGTTCCTTTATCATTTTGATAGAAAATAAGCTGTGAAGTTCTCACATTCTCTCGATTTTACTGAGATTCAGACCACTTCATAGTTCCAACAGATAAAATGGAAATGGCGTTGCCCCGGAGGAGAGCGAGGAAGATGCAGTAGAACAGCTATTCTGACTCTCAGGGCTCGCACTTGTGGTTAGCAGCCTCCGCCTCGTTAGCGGTGAGCAGGGATATGGTCCGGGGGCCAAGAACGCCGGAGGTCTCCATTGCCTCCACAGGCGCGACCATAAACCTGTCAGAGAGCGACTGATACTTTGACAAAATGCGCAACTCCGTCTTCTCTTTCACTACACATTCTACATTCGTCTTTCCAATGTATTTCTTCTGACTGATTGATTCTTCGCTGCTAGAATCAAGCCTTCTGCCTCTTTTCTTTTCCCTTTTTTTTTTTAACGTTCACTTCTTTAGCCATTGAAGTTATTTCTGATCTCGATACCTTTCAGTAATTTGATATAAACTTTGCTCTTCTCGTTGCTTTCTGACTCCGAAAATTTCAGTTAGTTCCCTTTTTTTTTTCTTCACTAGACTTATCCAGATCTCTTATTGCTATTTAAAGCATCTCTTTGCGGTCAGTGATTCCCTTAAAACTTGCTACTTTTGCTTTCACACAGTATTTCCGTACTGTTTAACCCCTTTTCCTTTATACTTTCATCATCTAGTGTGAATTTCTCCAACACATCGGCTTTCTTTTCATTAGGGAGTCGACTGTGCTCCTCTACGAGTGAATAGATCTTATTTCCAAACATACTTGTAGTATATTTGCTTACTAGATTTGACAAACTAGTTATCAGTCTTCTGTATGAGACCTCAGCACTTCTCTGCTTGTGTTTCGTAACTAGCAGTATCGCCCGGCGTTGCTCGGGTTTGTAAGGAAAATAACTATAAAGCATTTTTAGAGAGTTATAGCCAAAAAATAGCAAAAAAATGGGGAAAAAAATGATGGTAAATTTTTTTTTGATAGTTAAAAAGGTCGAGTTGCGTCCCCTAGACAGTCTGTGGCTTGTGTTTCTGATTGTCGACCCCATGTCGAATTTATCGATCTTTTTCAGAACTGGGGGAACTTTTCAAAATTTTCGCTGCGTTAGTTTTGAATTATGACATTGGGCTATGTGTGTGTCAAGTTTCATCAGAATCGGTTGAAAGCCGTGGTCAGAGTGAGGGTACAACCAAACAGACACACAGAAACACACACAGACAAACTGCCGTTTATATAGAGAGAGATAAAGGTTATCTTCCCCTTGGTCAGCCATTTTGGGATACTTCTACTCCAGAATCTTCTGCTGACTTTGAAGCAACATGTTTTAATGAAACTCTTCTATTTCTGTCCTCATGCCGTTTTATGCTAGCTACATTTCTTATCACTCTTTCCTTCAGTTCTATTACAACGTTCCTAATTTTTTTCCCCTTCACCTTTAATTTCCTTCCTAATATTTTCATGAGTCTTATTTAGTATTCTTTTGAGGTGTTGTAGATGACTCGTGTCCTGTCTCAAACTTTCGATACGCTATTCTATCATATTTCTCCAAAAAGCTATTTTGTCTGTCCGTTCTCGGTTTGCCTATCTTATAGCCAATCTATTTTCTTCTGTTTTTTGGGGGGTTTTTTTGTTGCAAACAGTCCTGCAACAGCCTGCCATTTGTTGTTGCTTATTATTGAAGACGTCGTTCTGTATTTAACATTATGATTCTGTAGATTGCAGATGTGTGTAGCGGGGATTTGTACTGTCTGTCATTATTATTATTATTATTATTATTATTATTATTACTATTATTATTATTATTATTATTATTATTATTATGAAGGCGGCGAGATTTCAGAATTGTTAGAATGCTGGACGAAATGCTTAACGAAATTTCGTCTGCTTATTACTTCCTGAGTTCAAATTCCGCCGAGGTTGACCTTACCTTTCATCCTTTTGGGGTCGATAAATTAAGTACCAGTAAAGCACTGGAATCGTGTGCCGTTAGTGAAAAGGATTATTACTACTATTATTAAGGGGGCGAACTGGCAGAATTGTTAGTACGCCGGACAAAAAGCTTCCCAGCATTTCGTCCGTCCTTAGGTTCTGGGTTCATATTCCGCCGAGCTTGGCTTTACTTTTCATCCTTTCGAGGTCGATAAAATAAGTAGCAGTTGAGTATTGGGGTCGTTGTAATCAACTATCCCCCGCCTCCAATTTTCGGGTCTTGTGCCTTTAGTAGAAAGGATTATTATTATTATTATTATCATTATTATTATTATTATTATTATTATTATTATATTATTATTATATTATTATGCTTAGTGGTATTTCGTCTGCCTTTCTTTTATTGGTACAAGGGGCTAGTCGAGTACATCGATCCTAGTAGAAAGCTGATAATTATTTCATCGACCCTGAAAGGATGAAAGGCACAGCCGACCGTAGTGTAATTTGAGCTCAGAACACAAAGACGGATGAAATGCTTCTAGGCCTTCTGCCCGGCGTGCTAACGATTCTGTCAGCAAAAACTAGCAACGAAATATCTCTCAGGTCACACCTTTCCGTCTTAAACACGGAGAAAATGTTTCAGAAGAGAAAAATCAGGATTGTCAAAGATGAAAAAATTCTTTTCATCATGAATCTACAATGAGGTTTGAGTGCGAAAACATATCCTGTATATTCAAATGATTAAAATATCTCACAATTTTGTTTCCAACACTTCTTAATCTTTGAGCAGCAGAGTTGTCCCGTATTCTTATCAAACTGTAATATTTTCTTTTCTACAGAAATCTACCCCAATACTTTAAAACATTCCAGTGTGCAACATTTCGAACTACTTATCTTCCTAGTAATCATCTGTACCACTCTCATAGACACATATCTACTGAACGACTGCCATCACGTGTCACTCAACAGTAGTTTTTATTCATTGAGAAATTCAGCGAAATCAACGTTGTGGCATTTGATATCAACAACAGATTCAACTGTATCTGACATGAGATTCTTCTAGATAAGCTTCCCACATTTTTTTCATTTTAAAGACATGCTTGCTATTATTTTAACAATGTTACAAATATTACCGCTCTTCACTTTCCCAACTCCTACATACTTACGTCATTCACTTGTCAAACGTACACTGCTTCCAGACACACACCCAGAACATTATTCAATGGTCTTGGCTCCTTCAACAGCACACTGGCACTTTGTACTGATACTCCCACTGACATATTATAAAAACAAAGCTGCTCTTCAATCTCTCTACTCTTTCACAATACAAATAAACCTATGAAAGCTACAACGTATGCAATACTTCATATTCTCTGATTATCTCCCGTTGCTTACTCGTATTCATAACAGTACAACTTTCGTCTCTTACACTAAACCTCTACAACAGATCATACTTTAGCCGGAAACAGTATCTGGCTTTCTACAAAATTTAAGAGCCATTCACGATGAATTGGTACTCCAACATCTGCTACGCACATAAAACAACCTTGATTGCATTCAAAAGAAAGAAATGTGATTGACATGGGAAAAACCTTGCTGACACTTCCACTGACATATTATGAAAACAATATAAACAACCTCGATTACATTCCAACATAAAATAGACTCGATTACATTCAAAAGAAAGAAATCCGATTGACTTGCAAAATCTTGGCAGCACTGATTGACATATTATGGAAACAAAGTTGCACTTTATTCTCTCTACACTTTCACAATAATACAAGTAAACCTATGAAAGCTATAACGTATGCTAAGTTTCAGATTCTCTGATTATCTCTCGTAGGTTTCTCATATCCATGACGGTACAGCTTGCGTCTCTAACACTAAACCTCTACTACAAGATCA
>NC_043002.1:91755246-91765246 GCF_006345805.1 Octopus sinensis
ACATACCGAATTTAGAAATAGCAGTCAAAGGGTTATAGCTATTTCTTCTACTAAAAAGGGAGATCTCAGTAAAAACAGCATTTGGAAGGCAGACACAAACAGGTAAGAGAGAATGAATTGACTGCAATCTATCATACATTTTTTTTAGTTATCCACGGACGTACGTTTCGAAATCAAGTTTTTAGGAAAGCATAAGAATTAAATATTAAATATTAAATAATTCTATCTTACCGAAACTTCTTTTCTCTTCAGCGTAGAATACTATAATCATAAATGATTATATATTGAATTTTGAGATACCAGAAGGCACCAACTCAACTCAGTATCAGAGCGAGCTAGAATCCGCAACTGGTATCACCGAATTCAATTTGTGAATGAAACGATTGTGTCAACAGCCCCTTCCCACCCGCGTGTAGCCAAAACAAGATGCTGTGGTCATCTACTGAGATAAAATATGGTTATCCGTAATAATGAAGGGTGAATTAATTAATTTGGAAAAATTATCAATTACACCAAGTAGTCTTCGGCATGTAAAAGCCTCATTCGAGGAAAATTTAAGTAATACTAAGCAATAAGGGTTTAGCAACGAGTTGCCTTACCACATACCGAATTTAGAAATAGCAGTCAAAGGGTTATAGCTATTTCTTCTACTAAAAAGGGAGATCTCAGTAAAAACAGCATTGGAAGGCAGACACAAACAGGTAAGAGAGAATGAATTGACTGCAATCTATCATACATTTTTTTTAGTTATCCACGGACGTACGTTTCGAAATCAAGTTTTTAGGAAAGCATAAGAATTAAATATTAAATATTAAATAATTCTATCTTACCGAAACTTCTTTTCTCTTCAGCGTAGAATACTATAATCATAAATGATTATATATTGAATTTTGAGATACCAGAAGGCACCAACTCAACTCAGTATCAGAGCGAGCTAGAATCCGCAACTGGTATCACCGAATTCAATTTGTGAATGAAACGATTGTGTCAACAGCCCCTTCCCACCCGCGTGTAGCCAAAACAAGATGCTGTGGTCATCTACTGAGATAAAATATGGTTATCCGTCATAATGAAGGGTGAATGACACAATCGTTTCATTCACAAATTGAATTCGGTGATACCAGTTGCGGATTCTAGCTCGCTCTGATACTGAGTTGAGTTGGTGTCTTCTGGTATCTCAAAATTCAATATATAATCATTTATGATTATAGTATTCTACGCTGAAGAGAAAAGAAGTTTCGGTAAGATAGAATTATTTAATATTTAATATTTAATTCTTATGCTTTCCTAAAAACTTGATTTCGAAACGTACGTCCGTGGATAACTAAAAAAAATGTATGATAGATTGCAGTCAATTCATTCTCTCTTACCTGTTTGTGTCTGCCTTCCAAATGCTGTTTTTACTGAGATCTCCCTTTTTAGTAGAAGAAATAGCTATAACCTTTGACTGCTATTTCTAATTCGGTATGTGGTAAGGCAACTCGTTGCTAAACCCTTATTGCTTAGTATTACTTAAATTTTCCTCGAATGAGGCTTTTACATGCCGAAGACTACTTGGTGTAATTGATAATTTTTCCAAATTAATTAATTTCACCCTTCATTATTACGGATAACCATATTTTATCTCAGTAGATGACCACAGCATCTTGTTTTGGCTACACGCGGGTGGGAAGGGGCTGTTGACACAATCGTTTCATTCACAAATTGAATTCGGTGATACCAGTTGCGGATTCTAGCTCGCTCTGATACTGAGTTGAGTTGGTGCCTTCTGGTATCTCAAAATTCAATATATAATCATTTATGATTATAGTATTCTACGCTGAAGAGAAAAGAAGTTTCGGTAAGATAGAATTATTTAATATTTATATTTAATTCTTATGCTTTCCTAAAAACTTGATTTCGAAACGTACGTCCGTGGATAACTAAAAAAATGTATGATAGATTGCAGTCAATCATTCTCTCTTACCTGTTTGGTCTGCCCTCCAAATGCTGTTTTTACTGAGATCTCCCTTTTTAGTAGAAGAAATAGCTATAACCCTTTGACTGCTATTTCTAAATTCGGTATGTGGTAAGGCAACTCGTTGCTAAACCCTTATTGCTTAGTATTACTTAAATTTTCCTCGAATGAGGCTTTTACATGCCGAAGACTACTTGGTGTAATTGATAATTTTTCCAAATTAATTAATTTCACCCTTCATTATTACGGATAACCATATTTTATCTCAGTAGATGACCACAGCATCTTGTTTTGGCTACACGCGGGTGGGAAGGGGCTGTTGACACAATCGTTTCATTCACAAATTGAATTCGGTGATACCAGTTGCGGATTCTAGCTCGCTCTGATACTGAGTTGAGTTGGTGCCTTCTGGTATCTCAAAATTCAATATATAATCATTTATGATTATAGTATTCTACGCTGAAGAGAAAAGAAGTTTCGGTAAGATAGAATTATTTAATATTTAATATTTAATTCTTATGCTTTCCTAAAAACTTGATTTCGAAACGTACGTCCGTGGATAACTAAAAAAATGTATGATAGATTGCAGTCAATTCATTCTCTCTTACCTGTTTGTGTCTGCCTTCCAAATGCTGTTTTTACTGAGATCTCCCTTTTTAGTAGAAGAAATAGCTATAACCTTTGACTGCTATTTCTAAATTCGGTATGTGGTAAGGCAACTCGTTGCTAAACCCTTATTGCTTAGTATTACTTAAATTTTCCTCGAATGAGGCTTTTACATGCCGAAGACTACTTGGTGTAATTGATAATTTTTCCAAATTAATTAATTTCACCCTTCATTATTACGGATAACCATATTTTATCTCAGTAGATGACCACAGCATCTTGTTTTGGCTACACGCGGGTGGGAAGGGGCTGTTGACACAATCGTTTCATTCACAAATTGAATTCGGTGATACCAGTTGCGGATTCTAGCTCGCTCTGATACTGAGTTGAGTTGGTGCCTTCTGGTATCTCAAAATTCAATATATAATCATTTATGATTATAGTATTCTACGCTGAAGAGAAAAGAAGTTTCGGTAAGATAGAATTATTTAATATTTAATATTTAATTCTTATGCTTTCCTAAAAACTTGATTTCGAAACGTACGTCCGTGGATAACTAAAAAAAATGTATGATAGATTGCAGTCAATTCATTCTCTCTTACTGTTTGTGTCTGCCTTCCAAATGCTGTTTTTACTGAGATCTCCCTTTTTAGTAGAAGAAATAGCTATAACCCTTTGACTGCTATTTCTAAATTCGGTATGTGGTAAGGCAACTCGTTGCTAAACCCTTATTGCTTAGTATTACTTAAATTTTCCTCGAATGAGGCTTTTACATGCCGAAGACTACTTGGTGTAATTGATAATTTTTCCAAATTAATTAATTTCACCCTTCATTATTACGGATAACCATATTTTATCTCAGTAGATGACCACAGCATCTTGTTTTGGCTACACGCGGGTGGGAAGGGGCTGTTGACACAATCGTTTCATTCACAAATTGAATTCGGTGATACCAGTTGCGGATTCTAGCTCGCTCTGATACTGAGTTGAGTTGGTGCCTTCTGGTATCTCAAAATTCAATATATAATCATTTATGATTATAGTATTCTACGCTGAAGAGAAAAGAAGTTTCGGTAAGATAGAATTATTTAATATTTAATATTTAATTCTTATGCTTTCCTAAAAACTTGATTTCGAAACGTACGTCCGTGGATAACTAAAAAAATGTATGATAGATTGCAGTCAATTCATTCTCTCTTACCTGTTTGTGTCTGCCTTCCAAATGCTGTTTTTACTGAGATCTCCCTTTTTAGTAGAAGAAATAGCTATAACCCTTTGACTGCTATTTCTAAATTCGGTATGTGGTAAGGCAACTCGTTGCTAAACCCTTATTGCTTAGTATATATATATATATATATATATATATATATATATGTATGTGTGTGTTTGTGTGTCTGTGTTTGTCCCCCTAGCATTGCTTGACAACGGATGCTGGTGTGTTTACGTCCGCGACACTTAGCGGTTCGGCAAAAGAGACCGATATAATAAGTACTGGGCTTACAAAGAATAAGTCCCGGGGTTGCTCGACTAAAGGCGGTGCTCCAGCATGGCCGCGGTCAAATGACTGAAACAAGTAAAAGAGTAAAGAGTAAAACAGAGTATATATATAATACACAGATATTTAATATAATTTTTCTGAATCTTCGAATTTTTTTAAAATATGCTAGGCCACCGGTTTAAATTGATATTAATTTAATTAATATTATTTCTTAAACTCATTATTTGAATTTATATATGTATATATATATTATATATATATAATATATATATATATATATATATATATATATATATAGATATATATATATATATATATATATATATAGATATATACATACATACATACGTACACACATATATATATATACTCTTTTACTCTTTTACTTGTTTCAGTCATTTGACTGCGGCCATGCTGGAGCACCGCCTTTAGTCGAGCAAATCGACTCCGGGACTTATTCTTTGTGAGCCCAGTACTTTTTCTATCGGTCTCTTTTGCCGAACCGCTAAGTGACGGGGACATAAACACACCAGCATCCGTTGTCAAGCAATGCTAGGGGGACAAACACAGACACACAAACACACAAACACATATATATATATATATATATATATACATATATATGACAGGCTTCTTTCAGTTTCTGTCTACCAAATCCACTCACAAGGCATTGGTCAGCCCGGGGCGATAGCAGAAGACACTTGCTCAAGATGTCACGCAGTGGGACCGAACCCGGAACCATGTGGTTGGTTAGCAAGCTACTTACCACACAGCCACTGCTGCGCCTATATATATATATATATATATATATATATATATATATATTATATATATATATATATATATATATGCATGTGTGTGTGCTTGTGTGACATGATGGCGATAAGGTTGTAGTAATAGTGTATGCAGTAGTAATAGTTTAGCGCGATTTTCTTTGTAGTTGTAGTAGTAGTAGTAGTAGTAGTAGTAGTAGTAGTAGTAGTAGTAGTAGTAGCAATGGTGGTGGTGGTGAGATGTGGTGCTGGGGACTACCAGTGACAGTGCAACGGTTGCTGCTGCCGCGAAACGAGACGTCCGAGTTAAAAAGAAAAACCTCAAAATGTCTTCAACGTGATATTTCGTTGTGTGTTATCAATAGACGTTATCTCTGCGATCTATCAACGTTTATCTAAATAACAGCTGGTGTTAATTAAACTGGCCTTTGTTTCTCTTACTCTTACATTAAACATCTTGACCTAGTTTTGTATTGCTCGAGCTATTGGGACAGAACGCATGTTTAAGTGAGATTTGTAATCTAAATGTATCTCTGTCAGTTTCGTTGACGAGAATTCCAACTGTTTAGCTAAGCAACGTAATCATTGTATGATAGTTAGTGCAAGTAGATAAGTGTACCACGGACACTTGTACTATTACAATATTCCTTTGGTAAAATCAGAGTAACATATGAGACATCTCTGGCTCTTTGATACGTACAGGCGATTCATATTATTACATTGTAAGTATACGGAGTTGGATTCAACATGATACTGTGTGTGACAGACTATCTCATAAATTTCATCATTATTTTTGTATTTAGGAATAGTCATTTTGCCATTTTAGCCAATAAAACCACACGCACTATATATTTGGTGTTACTTTGCTTCAGTGTTATTTATTTTTTACATTAAACTTAATCTTATTTCGGCCAGAGTTCTTTCGTCACACTTCTGTGACCGCATCAGTGGTCCTTTGCTTTCTTCTTTCTTATTTGTGTGTCTCTCCTTACTAACCGTCAGCCATTTTGTATTTTTTTTAAATTTCCCCTTCAGCGAACATGTTACAGAGTGGAGTCAAAGGCTGAAGCTGACGATTGCAAAACGAACGTCGAAGCTATTTGATTTTAGGCACAAGACCTAAAATTTGAGGGGAGCGGGTTAGTTGATTACATCGGCCCCAGTGCTCGACTGATGCTTCTTTTATTGATCCCGAAAGGATGAAACGCAAAGACGACCCCCTGCGGAATTTGGACTCAGAACCTAAAGACGGTCGAAGTATTTCGTCAGGCTTGCTAACGATTCTGCCAGCTCATCGCTTAAGTTATTAAGATAATATCAAGGTAACAATGGCTAGATATGGCAGTATTACGTATAAAATATAAGCAACATAGGCGTAGGAGTTGCTGTGTGGTAAGTAGCTTGCTTACGAACTACATGGTTCCGGGTTCAGTCCCACTGCGTGGCAACTTGGGCAAGTATCTTCTACTATAGCCTCAGGCCGACCAAAGCCTTGTGAGTGGATTTGGTAGGTGGAAACTGAAAGGAGCCCGTCGTATATATGTATATATATATATGTGGGGTATGTCTGTGTTTGTCCCCCCAGCATCGCCTGACAACCGATGCTGGTGTGTTTACTTCCCCGTAACTTAGCGGTTCGGCAAAAGAGACCGAATAAATAAGTACTAGGCTTCCAAAGAATAAGTCCTGGGGTCGATGTGCACAACTAAAGCGGTGCTCCAGCATGGCCACAGTCAAATTACTGAAACAAGTAAAAGAGAGAGCATGGATAGTTCACTGTAGTGGATATCGTGTCCATAACATTTCACTGTGCCTTGTTACGGCGATTCCAAAAAAGGTTAACATCAGTAAACACGTTTATAATTTCAGTACACTTAGGGAGGCTGGTACTAATCAATTCACCAGTAAATGTTCGCTTTGGTTTTACAGACTCAACAGTAAGATTTGCACGCTCATTTTGGATGCATTGCTATGCTGACTTCTGCAGCATTTCAACAGATCACCTCTTACTATGAGATTTCATTAACACCTCCAAATAAACTTCCACCTTGAGATTTTGCAGTCTGGCCAGCTCGATGATGTCATTGATGGCTGCTGGATCTATTACTTCGTAATTTTCCAAGACATCGCCATACTTCTAGCTATAACTTTTTCCTGGCTGTGTTCGCTTAGTTACATTTCTCGATTACTACATCAAAACTGATTTGATATTCCCTATGACAGTCTTTGACAGATAGCTTTACATGGCTATTTCTTGAACGAGTAGTCTGAACGTGAAGTGAAAGTTTTAAGACGTGATTAGAACTTTCACTTCGAAATAACGCATTACCCACCCTATAAAAATTTTTGTGGTTAAAAGCAGGCGAGTTTCCAACTGATGCTACCCGACTGCCAGACGCACTGTTTAGGGGTGGTTTTACTTCTCCAATGATTGATATCACCTCGACAGTTAGGATTCCGATAAGAGGTTTCTGTTTCTATGAATCAAACACCGATATATATATATATATATATATATATATATATATATATATATATATATATATATATATATATAAGTATACATACATATATGCATACATGCGTACATAAATACATACATACATACATACATACATACATACATACATACATACATACATACATATGTAAGAAGTATGGTAAGTCGATCTGGTCGTATGTCGGATATATATTTTTCAACACTATTTTCATTCAAATGCAACTAATGTTTGAAAGTGACTGAATGAAAGACAGTAGCAAGCAGTGGATGCCTGGGCCCGAGGGAAGCATGCGTTGCCAAGATGCTGCCATAGTTATCGTACGCGCAGCTGCCCAACGTCCGAAAATCGATTTATAATTAATTAATTTGTTTTTTAATTCTTTATATTCTTTTGCGGTCGTAAGTGCGGATTGTCGTAAGTCGAGAAGAAAGTACATATATGTGTGGTGTGTGTGTGTGTGCATGGTTGTGTGTGTATGTATATATATATATATATATATATATTATTGCATACACACACCATACATACATACACAGAAGCAACCATAACTGTAGAGAAAACTACAAATACCATAACAAGGTACGTATATATTGGGCCCTAGCTCGAAAATCACATGGTTTTCAGGCGTGTAGCACAATCGCTTAGCCACTACAGGTCTTTACATGGCTACGTGTCGGAGTAGTGGCGCGTGTCAGGGCCCCAGCTATAGCTTAATTAGCATATTAGGGTTTGCCTATCAGTGCGTGTGAAGGCTGGATCCGGCAGATTCTGATGAAAAAATTTTCATGGTACATCGGAATGGAAGACGTATGCAGTAACGTTTTGTGGAGCGCAGAGTGCAAGATGTGGCAAGTAAGTCATTTAGGTGGTCCCCTGCATGCGTTTCCATCCGCAATCGTCTTGACTTGGTCTTTCCACTGGATTGAAGATGGTCACGGTTGAGAGGGCGAAGTTGACAGTGCCCAACACTTCTTTTGAACAAAATCACGACACAAGTCATCAGTTATCATTAAGGTTAGCTTGATGCTCCTCGTCGCTCCATGTACATATGTTTATATATCTGTTATGTTCTTTTCTGTTTTTAATAATTTAATTTTTTTTTCTCTGAAGAAGGAACTATTTTCCAACAAAAATACAAAGCTACATCGTTGGAATATAGATAACAAAAAGCAATGTCACATTCTAAACTTGAAAAAAGTATCGCATATTTTTATTTACAAATTGTATTTGTAATGTGCGAGGTAAGTTAGTTGATTTCTTTATCTGAAAATCTTAGCTTCTTCAGATTTGTAACTTCAGCATTTACTCACCAAACCAAGTGGACACAGTGTGAGACGACTGTTGTTATCGTTAGGCCTAACTCATCGTAAAGTCAATACCACCATGACCGATATCCAAACTACAGTGGAGAAGGCTAGCCACTGGATTTGGTTAAAAAGAGATGATGAGCGATGGCTAGAAGAATATTGAGCTTTATTTGATAACCAGCTGATCTAGCAAGCGGAGCCTCATATCAGTGATGCCGTCGATAGGTAGGCCCTGAAATGGCGTGCATTCTCTCCTGATGACGCCATACACTTGCTGACTTCCGGTATGCGGAGTTTTTGACTGGTAGCACTTGCATGTGCAAGTTGTATGCAAGACATCTGGTATTAATGGGAATATATAATATGGATAAAGAAGCTGGAGGTTTTGAAGCAGTTGTTCATAATTGTCCTCTCTCCCTTTGATTTTCAAGGAGAGATTCACTTTAGCGGGTCAGGTGACCTCTATGGTGGTACATACTTTTTTCTTGTCAGTCCCAAACAACAATATCCGGAATCTTATGCTTACACTTGACAGAAGTTTTGGTGGGAATGCTCTACCAGTATTCCTTGTGTTGATCTTTGTGTATAAATTCAATAAGAAGGGAATCATTATATCTATTCCAGAATTTCCCTTTTTTCCCCAATGGCATTATATATGCTTTTTCCGACAACGTCGTGTCGCATAGCAGAGTTGTACCATGACATTTTGGGCAGCTGTTAATCATATGTATGATGCTTTCCATAGAAATACGACATAATCTACGTTTTCGGTTGCATCTTGGAGCTCCAAGGGCTTTACTGACTTTATTGTTTATTAGTTATTTCGTATGTATATATATATATATATATTATATATTATATATATATAATATATATATATGTATGTATGGCCTGCTCGCTTAGCCAGCGGGGTGGCGTTATTCAAAGGCTAAAATAATGCGAACGCATTGTGACCAGCGATGTGTAAGAACATCTGATGGTCTGGTGGGTCACTTGATATATCACGTGGTCACGTGATATGTATGTATGTATGTATGTATGTATGTATGCAGGCATGTTTGTGTATGTTTATGTATTTATGTATGTATGTATGTATGTATGTATGTATGTATGTATGTATGTATGTATAAGTATTGGTGTGTTTGAATATATATGACTGTGTGTTTTCGCATCCATATTGGGGAGCGTAAGCGCGTACCGTGGCGATGGATTTGGTTTTATACGTCGGAAAACTATGTATGTGCTGTATAAATCTAAATGATAAGCAGACACTCATACATTAATCTACAAGAAAATAGAGGGGGGCGCCATTCCTCTGGTATTTCCCTAGCCCTACACACAATAACAATATTGTACAA
>NC_043002.1:91772746-91790246 GCF_006345805.1 Octopus sinensis
ATCAAGCTAGATTTCTTTCCTGCTGCATTGAACAGGGAGAGTGAATATTTTTCATTGTATCACCAGCCGTTAATAAATACTTAGGGCCTTGGCTTCTGTTCATTAAAGGATGTCATTTTCAGATTATTAGAATCTTTTTTCGCTCACAACATTAAACAGGCCAACACCCACTTAACTGTTGGTTTTGCAAGTAGCAGGCGTCCCTGGGTATTTCCCTCGTGGCTATTATGTTATATTAGTGGAAGACAGAAATGGCATAGGATCCATTAAGCTTGTTTTAGTAAAAATGAAAAATCAAACATGTTTTGTGTGTATTTTTCTAATTTCCTCTTTATTGTCTTTTTGATACGTTGAAAGTTGCAGAGCAATATTAATTTCAGTAGGAGAGTAAAGGTATGATTCCAACCTAGAGTACTTTCACACTTTGTTTATCATTCTCTCTTGTGCCTATTGCAATTAATTTACTCCATTATCGCTGTTTATATAAACATGAATGTGACACTTTCCAATTTCTCACTGCTTGAAACTTTCTACCCAAATATAAAAATCGATATTTTCCCCCTTTAAAATGTCGGTCGTTAACCTTGGTGACATGATACTCAGTCACGGCCCTTGCTTCATTAATATTAAAATAAAACACGTGGTGAGATGAAATAATCGTTTCTAACATGGTTACATGAATAAATGATACTTAATAACACGATTAAATAAAATAATTGATTTTGATTTAGGCACAATGCCAGTAGTCTTAAAATGATAGGGTGTTATATTAGTCGATACCATTGACTCCAGTACTTTATTGGTACTTTATTTTATTGATCCCAGATGGATGAAAGGAGAGATTCACCTTGAAGGGATTTCCATTCAAAATGGAAGCAGTGAAAACAAATACTGCTAACCATTTTTTTCCGGCGCTCTAACGTTTCTGACAGTTAGCTCCCCCTAGAAAGTTGTTAATAAGTTAGACACAAGGCAAGCAGTCACTAAGGAAAGGAGTATCGACAGCATCCAAGCAGTTTGGATTTGAATAACAGGACAATTACTGCAAAGCAGTTTTTTTTTTTTTACGACATTGTAAAGGATTCTGCTAGCTCACCGCCAAAAGACATTGACTTTAAACATTTAAACATTGACTTTTCCGCCACCAATGAATTCATGTGTAGTACGGATGTGACACCACTGTTTTATGTAAATGATCAACACTAAAGGAGACTCTAAATGCTAACTTTACCTGCGAGAAAAAGCTGTTCAATTTGTCTCAGATAACACACTACTGCTTCAGGAAAGGAAATGTTACAGTTCTTGTTCTGCATATACATAAACAGATGGGCGGTCATGACCAAAAATACTTTTCATCGAAAGCTCCCTAATCAGAATCGCGCTGCAGCTATACACAGTTAACAGCAAAAATACAACGCATTCGGATCGATAAGAATTTGATACATTGTTTTTATGAAAAAAATTATTTTGCTGTTGCTATTGCTGTTTTACAGAATTTAGCTTTGCTAAGCATACTTATGATCAGACATTCCATCCGTAATCATCCGTTTTCTTTTCTCGCGTATAGATTATATTATGTAGTGTTTTTTTTATGTTTTTGAGACAGTAGGGTTTGAAGTGAACTGTTTCTTGCAGACGGACTGACCACATAAAACGTCACTTGGATAAGTCATAATGACCTTCCACTGAAATTATACAATAAGAGAGGGAGAGAGTGTGTGTGAGTATATATATACATATATGTACATTCAAATATACATACATACATACATACATACATACATACATACATACATACATACATACATACAAGCATACATACATACACACGCACATATATATATATATATATATATATTCGTGCATATATATATGTGGATAGGTATTTGTATGTACGTATGTGTATATGTGAGTATACAACTGCATAGGTATGTATATAAGTATGTGCTACAACAGAAAGGAAACTATTCATCGACAAATAGACACTCCAGTCCCACCCGTGGTGTAATTAGAAATCTAATCACAGGGTTTAGCGGAAGAATCTCGTATCTATGGGCGAACGTTGAGATCTTCAACAGTGCCGAACCCCTCAATAACGAGGTACAAAGGAGGAGTAGCTGAATTTTAGCGTATAGATAGGATCTCCGCCCTACTCTCACACCCACAGGGAATTAGAAGTGAAAGATAACCTGCTTTTATCTTCCATTCAATCTAGATGTTTCCATTAATAATGTTAGAAGCTTTCTGACACTAATTAAAAAAGCATTTCCAAAGAACCCATAGATATTACAAGCTCTTTAATTCCCATAGCGTCATGGTTAGCGACACATGTTGAGATAATATTGCTTCAAATATTGCACGCTACAATAGAAGCAAACAGACTCGAACAGTTGTCATCTCTCTCCAACCTGTAACTCCCGAAAACATGCCAAGTGCCCATTAAAAGGATCCTACTTTTCAAAGGTTCTAGACTACCCGACCACCTTCACACCAACGGATGGCATCATGAGACACGACATGGACACGATAGACAATATTATAAGGGAAAATACAAGTAAAACATTCATTACTTCTAGTGTAACGACAAAGAAAAATTCTACCTCCTTGAAAAATTTTATTCCGCGACCATCAAGTTGTCTTCCTCAGCATCAAATGGAACATCTTTCACAGAACCTCTCTTTAGTCACCTGGATTTCGAAATTGCAAATTTGATCCCATGAGAAAATGTGCATAAAGAGCGTACAGTTTATCACAGAGTATGTAACGTATTATATCAGATCGTCGTAACCATCAATACGAAAAGTGAGCCATCCTATTGTTTTTCGCTGTCTGTCACTGATAACGCGGATATACCAGCATATGTTTAGCGGCCAACGCACAAAAGCCGTACAGATTGCAGCCCACTATCGCTCATGCAGACCACGCAAGTTCATAAGTAACTTGACACCATCGAATCAGTTACTTTCCTATGAGGCAAAATGTCTTTGAAATGCTACGCTCTAGAAAATGCCGCCTAAATGACGTAAACAGCATCCATACTTGTTATGTAAGAACTGATGTCATTAAGATATTTATTATACCCAGCATAATGCGGACCAACTGACGTCAGCATACAGTCTGCTTTACTATGCGGGATTCCAATGAAAGAAATGATGTTGCTAAGAGAGCTAAGTCCACCTCGTCACCTGAACTGACCAATGCAGGCTTAAATAAACTCAGCAGGAAATAATTTGAAATTTCTTTTAAATTCTCTTCTTTCTCACTCTGAATATCTGATGATGTGAGCAAATTATACATCACGAAACTTTAAGTAATGTGGAGCTGGGTCAAATTAATTAAATACATATAACTCCAACAAAATATGCTGAGTGGCACATTCATTAGTTTCCTCATTGATATAAACGGTCAGACAAACATCAAGACAACACACACACACACACACACGTACATACACACACGCACACTCTCACAGACACACACATACATACATGTGTGTGTGTGTGTGGTGTATAAGCCATCTAAGAGTCCAATAAGTCAGGAACAACATGCTTTCGTATATCTGCCAGTAGAGTGGGTGCATTAATCGAAGTGAAGAGTATTATATTGCCATTACGCCCGATCTTACCAATAAACTTTGCACTAGGGTTTCAGCCGGAGTGTTAGGTAACAAACAGTCCGATTATGTAAGCCTTCGCTCTCCAGAGGTAGCCGTTATGGAATGAAATATGATGACTACTCTCTGCTGTTGGAGTTGGAGATGAATAGACACATTCGGTTTGTGGTTGCTGGGAAAAGGATGAAGAAAATGATCGAGCTGGGGTTAAGTTAAGAGTTATGTCTGTTGGTCCAAAAACATCATCTCGGGTGGGTCGTTTTGTTGCAAGTCGTTGAGAGTTTTCTGGAAAAGAGTTTATGGGAAATGTATCTTTAAGGCTGGTGTTCTTGTGGAAATGGAATGAATGTAGTAGTACTATATGCATAGTTTTTGAAGGGAGGAACACATACAAATGTTGGTTTGTTAGCGTTTTCTTTCTGTTATGTTTTGGTTAAATTATTGGGGCATCTATGCATGCATGCTGTGTGTGTAGTGGTAGAAATGCGTGGGGGTTTATAGTCTATATTCCACTACCCCCAATATAAACTCCCACACATATTATCATATTGGTCTGAGCAGATGTACTTCAAGAGGATACTGCTTGGATTTTATCCTACCTAAATGTTGTTGTTGGTGGTGATCCATCGGTATCCGACGATGACAAAATCTGTGTTCTCTGCGAATGTGACTCCGCAGTTCAGAGATCGAAGCACATAAGCACCCATAGGTATCGCAACTTGTTCCGTTTTGCTGCCACACATCCTGCACAGGTGCAATTCATTGCTCTTAGCTATTTGGAAATTGGAGTTAATTTGTCCTCGTGTTTGTTCCTGAGCAGAGCATGTCGATGCCTAAGTGCATCCTTTTAGATCACCTATCCGTACCCACAGCCAAGTGTTGATGTTAACTTTTCCTTCTATTTCTCCGAGGTATTGCCTATGCCTCACTTTTATATTCCAGTTGTTCAATCTTTGTTCTCCATGTTCTTTATTAAATACGTTTGAGTGTCACATTTTCACTTGGTATCTTCTTGCTATTTCTAACAGCAACAACCAAAAGTTCAATCTGCTTTTTGACGTACCATCCCAGACTGTTTTCCTCATTGGCAACACAGATCTTGCAGCCCATGAAACCTCTTCCTCTCTTCTTTCTTGCTACACACAATCCATTCCCGTTCACTGTCATCCCTTTCCTGGATTTTCCGTATTATTTCCTCCAGCTCGATGTTTTTGTATCTAACAATACTGCATTAAGGATACAACCCATGTATTCATTGCTCTGATTATGTTCTTTCCATTGAGTCTTGCTCGTCATAATTAATTTGAATCTCCTGAGTTAATCTCGCCATACCTTTCCTTCATCCCAATCTCCATAATTTATGTCATACTCTAAAACACCAGATACATCTACCTGAACATCCTTGATTCTCTCGCCGTTGGGTAGTTCTACACTATATGACGACAATATTTTGACTTTTTTATGATATGTATACAATGTGGAGGCGCAATGGCCCAGTGGTTAGGGCAGCGGACTCGCAGTCGGAGGATCGCGGTTTCGATTCCCAGACCGGGCATTGTGTGTGTTTATTGAGCAAAAACATCTAAAAGCTCCACGATGCTCCAACGGGGGGGGGGGCGACCCCTGTTGTACTAAGATAACGGCGGTGCATCAGCATGGCCGCAGCTCTGAGCTGAAACTAGAAAAATAAAATGCTATTTAACTTCAAATTCCATTATTATTATTGAGTGAGAAAGCAGTGCATGTCATCAAATTGACACTGGGTAAAATATACAAAGCCCAACATACCCATCATGACTACCCGTCTGATAAGGGTACATCAGGCACATGCATCACAACCATATGTGCATGACATGGTGATCTCATATCACGATAACAACGCACGATTTTTTGCAGCTGGGGCCAGTTTAGAATTTTCTTCAGATCGAGTAGCACATCCTGCTCAAAAGGTCCCTGAAAAAGAGTTGTTTAAGGGTGTTGAATGAAGCACCAACGTTTCTACAAATGAATTATTCAAAACCCAGAGAAATCCTCTTGACACACAGTTATGATGCCCCCATCCCGCCCTACTACTTCTGATCATGATCAAGGGGACGTGTTCAACTGGTTATGTTCACTGACAAGCAAATGTGTGGTATTGAGAAGAATATTTGCTGTAGCCCATCTTTTATACCAAGACAAAACAATGTACATGATAACACTTCCAAACAGTTAAGATCAGAAGCCATGAGAGCCACTGCCTGGTACTGCATCAGGGCATTTCTTCTTCTTCTTCTTCTTCTTCTTCTTCTTCTTCTTCTTCTTCTTATTATTATTATTATTATTATTATTATTATTATTATTATTATTATTATTATTATTATTATTATTATTATTATTATTATTCAGTAGTTTTATTTTTTTAGCGTGCTTTCACTTCACTACCGAGCGCAGCTCTGTGTGCCTTGGGTATGTGCTGTGATTTGTTGTGATGCTCTGATGGTTATTGTATGGAAAGTGTTCTGCGTAGGATGTGTGCAGTGCCTAGTAGTGCAATTTTCTGTATGTTATATGTGTTTGTAAGTCCTGGTGTTTTTGTTATGTATTTGTCTGAATATTTTTTTATCATGCCTAATGCACCTACTATGATAGGAATTGTTTCTGTTTTCAGGTTCCACGTTCTAGTTACCTCTATTTCCAGGTTTTTGTATTTTGAGATATTAAATAAAATATGGTCTGTTGTCTTCTGCTAAACTGGGATCATCCCTTGACTCTAGGGTCACAGCAGGTCCTCAACTTATGGAGAGCACACGGCGTAAAATGTGTGCGGAACATGGCAACACTATTTTCTGAAGTTCTCCCACGTTAACACTGTAAGGGAGTTTGTTGACCTGCTTATCAAGGCCCTTTTTAATTAACACTAACGCTCCATTCACCACTGGAACTGTGCTGATTTTCACCCCCCACATCTTGGTCTTTGTATTTAAATAATTTCTCAACTTCTTTAATGGACACATTTCTCTCTGATGGTACTATCACATCTATCATTAAGCATTTCTTATTCTTCCCATCTTTGATGATTATGTCTGGCCTGTTTGCCTTGATTTCTTTATTGGTGTTGATTGGCATGTCCCAGAGTACTGTTACATCATATTTTCCGGTCATAGTTTCAGGTTTATCAATAAAATAAGTTCTAGTTATGATTGATTTCTGTTACTCCCACTGGTTGGTAAATGGCAACTGCCGCTCAGTAAATAAATCATGTTGTTTGTTCCTTCTCGAGCCATGCCTGGCTCATAAGGGCCGGTTTCCCCGTTTCTTGGCGTATAGGTTCCCCACCTGGAAGGGACGCCAGTCCATCGCAGGTGAGCTGCAAGATGCAGGAGGAAAGAGAGAGAGAGAAAGTTGTGGCGAAAGAGTCAGCAGAAGTTTCGCCATTACCTTCTGCCGGAAGGTTAGGTATTTCGCTCATAAACAAACACATCATCCGGTCTGAGATTCGAACCCGCGAACCCTCGATCCCTCGACCGCGAGTCCTCTGCTCTAGCCACAAGGCCATGTGCCTCTTCAAATAAAACCTGCAAAGTTCATAAGCCGGAATTCTCAATGCCTGCTTCTTGCTTCTTAGCTAATTGGTTAATCACAGATAACATCAGATCTGTACGTCTTCTTTTGATTCGTGTTGTCTCCTATATTATTCTTTCATATAATTGCTTATTAATGCAGATGCTCAGGTTTTGCTTCAATTCTGCTCTTAAGCGGACTTTCAGTTGTTTATATTTGCCACTCATTACATTACTGCCGTCTGTTCGTTATCAGTTACTTCTTGATTGTGTATTAGCCGTATGTTCATTTTTGTATTATTGGTGTTATCGCATCGGTCACTGTTCATGTTATTTCGTTGCAAGCTAACGCTGATGTTTGGCGCTAAATCCCAGCTATTTTCCATCGTCTTCATATAACCGATTGAATGATTTTTCCCTAACCTTTTTAAAGAATGAAATGAGATTCAGTTCAATGCAGAGGTCCACTGAAATTTGTCTCGAGATTCTACATCTGAGTGTACACGAACGTGTTAAATATAATGGTACTTACCTGTAGTTCAATCAACGTTGCTTCATGCGCCGCTAATTAATTAATTTTTGCCTAATTAATTAATTTTTACCTGATCAAACGTTGCACTCATCAGTAAATGCACTATTTCCTGTTTAAATATAAGAACAGCTGTTTCTTAGTGTAGCAATGTACAATGGATCAAGTGGCCAGAACAAAAAAAAACCTGTGAGTTCAATGTTCCGGTGACATTATTCATAAGTTATCGGTTTGTTTTCACATATATTGTCTGTAAGAATTTCCTTATACAGTTTCCACAACGAAGGTCTTTTCACAATCAAGTGTATATGAAGGTACTAAGTTCTTTTTGTACATACATACATGTACGCATTCATGCATGCATGCATACATACATGCTTACATACATACACACACAAGCATATGCATATATATGTGTATGTGTGTGCGCGCGCTTAGACATACATAAGACATACATACATACATACATACATATATACATATATACATATATGCATATTTTGTATTTATATTTGTGTAACATTGTCCGTTTTTTCCGTCCATGTTTTTGTATACATTCCCTGCTTTCTTCCAAGGAATCTAATGCTCTTAGCTTAGTTTTTCCTTGGGGCTGACCAGATTGGAGCAATCCCAAGAATAATCAGCCGAAATTGCGAGGATAATCTGGTGCTTGACTAAAGAAAGAAAACTTCGAACGACCCGTTCTTGTTTTCTTTGTATCGTCTATCTGGATGTTTTGTGTTCTTGTCCCATTTTGTATTTTATATATATATATATATATATATATTATATATATATATATATATATATTTATAAACGAATCCAACAAAATCCTCTTTAGGTTCTGGTCATTCTGAAGCTGTGACGTGAATGTTGTGGTTAGTCATTGTATCACTCTGTAGAATCGAACTCAGACCTCATAGCTGTTAAATCTGTTCAGTGGCACAGCCATACTTGTAGAGAAACATTCCATTGTTATTTTTATTCTTTAAACTTTAGTTAATACTTAACCAAATGGTTATTCCAATTATGCTATATAATGGGGACTAGGACATTGAATGTCGTTACCAAGGAACTATGAAATTGCTAAATCAACATAGACGACAATAGTTGAAGTACTCGTATCGTTAAACAACATAGAAGAAGCTTCTTGGAAATTTCGTTTACGAGACGTGTTTGCGTGTGATTGGCAATTCCGTGTATGTATTAACGTTATTTGAGTTTCTCAGGCTATGTGTGTCCATATATGTGTGATTGTGTATGTATGAATTTGATTTGTGTATAGACAAAATTATTTGTGCCTTTCTGCTCATATATTTGTATTTGTGTACGCGAGTGTGATAGCGTACGAGTGAGCGTAAGTGGAAGAATATGTGCGCAAATTTTTATACGTATGTGAACGTGTGTATATTTTGGTTTTATGACATGTGTTCGTGTGTTTGCAGTGTCTTCTTCGGTGTATTTTGTTATTCAAGTCAGATAAACACATTACCAACAAAGCTACGATATTGATCTCTATTAAAGACCGAATTTAGCATAACTAACTCAATCTCCGGCTCTTTACTGGCAGACATCTTTTATCAGTTTGATGGCCAACCATCTTGGTAATAAAAAATTAAATCAATGGAAATAGGGATTGACGAGGAAATCTTACAAACAAGCAACATTTCCAACACACTAAATAAAAACATTTTCCAAGTTTTCCTCCATAACTGTGAAAAGTAAAAAAAAAAAAAACGCACGTATCCTAGCACACAAATACACATACATAGTCGTATGCACAATGTGACACCCATATACACTCAAACTCACACAAACGCACACTTTCTCCTTAACTCCCTCCATCCCACCATAACACACTCATTCACTAACATGTGCATACACCAATAAGATTGTGATAAAAATCAATGGTAAATTCAACAAAATAGACGTTTCGTTTGACTAGAAATGTTGCAGACCGCGACAAAGATCAGTAACAGCTTTTCTAAACTATAAGCTTAGATCTCTATGGTATAGAAAATCCACAGCTCACCACACATAGTAACACACATATACACATATATACCTATATATATATATATATATAATATATATATATATATATATGTATAATATATATATATATATATAGACATAAATACAGACACATACATACATAAATGTATGTATGTATTAAATATATAAATGTGTACATTTACACATACATATATATATATATATAATATATATATATATATATTATATATATATATGTATACATATATGTGTGTACACAGTTATCTATATGTGTAAATATATGCACATATACATATGCAGTGATATATCCATACGTTCACACACACTCATACATACATACATAATACACACATGCATGCATGCATACATACATACATTCATACATACATACATACATACATACATACATGCATACATACATACATGCATACATACATACATACATACATACATACATACATACATACATACATACATACATACATGCATGCATTCGTACATACATACATACATACATACATACATACATACATACATACATACTTACATACATACATACATACATACATAGACAGAGAAAAATGTCTGCACCATTGAAATTAAATATTCATTGAGTAAGAGAACAGTTTTCGAACATACAACTGTTTAGATAATCAATGACAATAACGTTCCAATGCAGTTTATATATGATTGCTATATCAGGTTGGTTGCCAAGTTCGACTATATTGACCTGCTAAATTAGTCGACGGACTGACCGATCAACCAATTGACCTACCTCTACATTTACTATTGTAACAAGGAGCTCTAACAAATGACTAATGGAATTATTTGAGAAACGTCTAACCAGTTACCCAAAGAACTAAGTGCAACCAAGCGACAACCAGCCGAACGACCAATCAACTAGCAAAGAAACAATCAACAAGTTCCTGAAAGAGATTGTAAGTTTCTGTCAGCTTAAGAAGGGAACCTATCTGCATATCCCTTTAGCATTTAAACCGGCCATATCCGGCCAAAAGTATTCTGCCTGTTTTATGTTCAAACTGGCCAGATCTGGTCTCTCACACCAACCCTACAATATCATTTTAAAACTTAACAGCTACCTCATCAAAATCTCATAGCTACAAGATAATGCATGATTAAGTCAAAACAATGTGGATGAAGAAGCATTAATTGTGGCAGAATAATGTGAACACTAAAGGGATATGTCTACAGGTATATGTACGCGTCGTACAAATGCATAAAACTTGTCCAGTAGTTGTGTTACATAACAACTTTTAAATTTATTAATTAGTCTACTGATTTCTGCGAAGAAAGACGCTGCATCAAACATCATCAATGACCTGTCTTCACCACACATGAAATTATCTTATTTACTGATTGGGAGGACACATGGTTAAGTGGTTAAGAGATTCGCATTGAACCGAAGTCATTTCGAGCACCATCCTATTGTACAATTGTGTAGCAAATTTGATCTATCACATGTTTTAAAACCACAATCCGCATGTTGATGGGTGTAACGGAGTACCCTATTGTAAGAATTTTGGTTTGCTCCCTTATGAAAGAGTAACTTCCGGCCACGTGATCATCGAGGTTACGCTTCTTTCTCTAAGTCGTATAAGAGAAAGTAAATTAAATTTGGAATAAAAATTGTTTTCGACACAAATCCTCACCATTTAACTCAGGTTCTATATATTTTTAAATATTAATATTATATGAGACATAAGTTTTAGAAGATCTTATCATGAAGTTGTAACGTTCATGGCTTTCCAAGAAGCATTAATTAAGTGTTTCAAGTTGAGAAACCTAGTCGGAACATAGAAAGCACTCAAAGTCCAAATGGTAGTTAAAACTGGCAAGTGTTTCCCAGCCAACGAGCTTCTGCACAGGTTGCGTTTATTCTATTTCATTCACAAGTTTTGGATCAAACCATGAGTTTGAACCGAAATTCAACCATTTTAATGTAGAGGTAAGTGGATGGCCCAGCGGATGGTTTATTCTTCTTTTCAATGCTAGTATCTAACTGCAGAGAAGACCAACTGGACACCAACACATGCAGAATATAAATACAAAGTCAATCTGCAAAAAAATACGATTTGCTTAATTAAAAAAAGAAAGAAAGCAAGATCAAACCAAAGGATGTTACCCACATCACTTTGATTGCAAACAGCCGTCTTTGCTAACATGCGTTTTAAGAACAACAGAGTTTCCCAACGCATATTTTCAGGAACATCTTTTGAAGTGTCGTGAAGTAGTATCGATCTACTAGTACCTCTCACCACTTAGTGTTTCTAGTTTTGTCCAAAAAAAAAAAAAACTAGTAACCATTAGAAAAGTCTCTACGTTAGCACTAACGGTTTGCCTTTGAAAGGCGGCGAGCTGGCAGAAACGTTAGCACGCCGGGCGAAATGCTACGTGGTATTTCGTCTGCCGTTACATTCTGAGTTCAAATTCCGCCGAGGTCGACTTTGCTTTTCATCCTTTCGGGGTCGATAAATACGTACCATTTACGCACTGGGGTCGATATAATCGACTTAATCCGTTTGTCTGTCCTTGTTTGTTCTCTCTGCGTTTAGACCCTTGTGGGTAGTAAAGAAATAGGTTTGCCTTTGAAATGTACTTCAGTACATTTTAACTGATTAACAGCTTACTTTTAAAATGTACTCTTAAGTTCATATACAATATGTCTCTCAGTCGTATTCATTCCACCATCAACCAATATTTTTACTGAATGTTGCCACTGAAAGAACTGTACTATTGGTATCGCCAGTCTAAATGTCATGCGAATGTCAAAAACACGCTCTGAATTTATTCTTTACTCGAGTGGAAAAATAAACTAATGCGTATATGTGTTTAGGTATATAGAACATTTGAAGAGGTAGAAACTCATAGCAATGACCTTGGATCATACAAGTGTAAATATGTATCATTGAAAAAAAAAAAACGTATGCATGTATATGTGTATGAATGTATATATGAATATATGTATGCATGTATTTATGTAAGCATGCATTGCATGTATGTATGAACGTATGCATGCATGCAGAATGGATGGATGGATGGATGGATGGATGGATGGAAGGAAGATAAGTGCTCTGCTTATATTTATCTAATTTCTTTCCGGTAAAGAAAAAGCCAGCCTTTAGTCAATATATATCCGCGCACTCCACTATATATATATGTGCATAGCTGTCGTTGCAGGCGTGGATTTATAGTTCGAATAATGTTTGTATACACATACCTGTCCATATCTACCTACTACAGTCTAAATCTCTTGAATGGTTTACATATTTTTGCAGTTACACTAATGTCTTGTAGATGTAATTTTTAATCAACTGTAACCTTTCTGATTTTCAGAAGCGCAGCGTTTCATGGTTGTTGTTGAGGCGTTCATTACATATACATTCTTTCAAATTGCCACAATTATAAATCGAATGCAATTGTTATGGTCTTGAACCTAGAGACTTCTCATTAATTCGCCATGGATGTTTTTCTTTTACTTTTATCTTCTATATAGGCGTAGGAGTGGCTGTGTGGTAAGTAGCTTGCTTACCAACCACATGGTTCCGGGTTCAGTCCCAATGCGTGGCACCTTGGGCAAGTGTCTTCTACTATAGCCTCGGGCCGACCAAAGCCTTGTGAGTGGATTTGGTTGACGGAAATGAAAGAAGCCCGTTGTATATATGTATATATATATATATATATATATGTGTGTGTGTGTGTGTGTGTGTGTGTGTGTGTGTGTGTGTGGTGTGTGTGTGTGTGTGTGTGTGTGTCTGTGTTTGTCCCTCCAACATAGCTTGACAACCGATGATGGTGTGTTTACGTCCTCGTAACATAGCGGTTCGGCAAAAGAGACCGATACAATAGGTACTAGGCTTACAAAGAATAAGTCCTGGGGTCGATTTGCTCGACTAAAGGCGGTGCTCCAGCATGGCCGCAGTCAAATGACTGAAACAAGTAAAGGAGTAAAAGAGAGTAAAGATTATATTGTCAGCATCTACTGGTCAAATGGTCTCTTCTACTGTGTACACATTCTTTTAACCGTCTTAGATTACTGACCTTGGTCTGTTATGTGTATATCGCATCAAGGTTTTGTCAAAGAATAGTTTACCGGTTTTGTTTATTATTATGAGTGAGTATAATTTCGTAAATTTTGATCTTAGAGATTAACCAGTCTACGAGTTGTATTGTTTAGAGTTTTAACTACAATAACCCGCCAAAGAGATAGTATCGAAAGGACATTTTCGGCAGACAGCTGCTTATGATGTAGATGATATGTTCGTAATTAACTCCAGGATGTCAGCACTGATTAATACTTCTAAGTGTTTTGCTTGCTTCCATGAACCTTTTGCGCAGCATTAGGAAGTTTGTTTTGATTTCCTGTATTTGGAACTGGATTGCAAAAGCATAACTATAAAGTGAGAACAAAATATACCGATTGTTTATTCAAGAGAAACTAAGCTGGCTGTCTATGGTACTGTGACTATTTATTACTTTCTTTTGATAAATAGAAATCACCTCTTCTACTGTATTGTTGCAGTAGAAATTTACAGCATCATCGGGTGTGTGTATCTGGTTATCAGTCAGAGAATACTACCCCAAAAGCTCCTTTCACCAGTAAAAACTTATAGACCTTTCTCTATAATTGCCAACCCTTTAGAAATACTTTTATAGTCAGTTTCAGTGGATTTGGTGGAATTTTTGCATTCCCATCTGTATTCTCAGCTTGTTCTCGCTTTAACAGCTTTAGGTACTCTTTAGATCAATTATCTATAGGGTAAAGAGTAAAGATCCCTTTTGGTCATGAATGACTATAAGATTGCATGTAGAAAGTTACCCTCCACGGCACAAGTCTGAATAAGATTGTTTATAGAAGACTAGCAATAGGCTATGCATACCAGCCATCTCTCCATGCCACTGATGTTATCCGAAGGAAAGGCAAAGGCCAATATAGCTTGGCATCAGTGACGTCGCAACTCATTTCTACAGCTGTGTGAACTGGAGTAATGTGAAAAAATATCTTGCTCAAGAACACAACACAGCCCGGTCCAGGAATCGAACTCACTACCTCAAGATTGTGAGCCCGACGCTCTAACTACTGAGCCATGCGCCATCTAACTTTCTATGGAACACTAGTGGTTCAACCACATCATCTTCCACGACTTCTTCAAAATACTTATTGTTTTCAAGTGTAACATCTTTCCGAGTTTGGTGTATATTTTCTACGTGTGGAAAACGTGTACGGTCACAGATTCAACCTGGTCGAAAACTTTTTGAAGGACCATTCAAATCCAAGGGTTTCCTCTCATCCTATGACTCAGTTATGTTATACACAGCATTCGTTATGTTCACATGTTTTCAGATGTCTTTCCCTATAGGTTTATCCTTCCTAAATTCTGTGAAAGTTCTCAGGTAATATGCCTTCAAATTAGCTATTACACATTGATCCGTTAGCTGGAGCAAAGAAATTGCATTCTTTGGGATATACTCTACTGTCACATTATTGGAAAGCTCGGTTAATATCATTCTATTGCTTAATGCATTGTCTAAAAGAAGCAATGTTTTGTTGGAAATTTTATGATTAGCAACGTATACAGACATAACAGAAGTAAATAGACAACCTTATAATCGTCAAAATTCATTTAAATCTGAAATTATACGTTCAAATTATTTATTAATTATTGTATTGTGAATATCTGATATTTAGAAAAACATGCCCTTTGCGTTTTCAATGCAAGGGTCCTATTAGGCATGCTGCTGATCAGATCAGAAATATTCTCTTGAGGACTTTCTTGCCAATTTTCATGTTGTAATCTCAAAAGATCTATCTTTGAAGATGCTTTCTTAATTTTATTTTTTACGAAATTTCCTGTCCAGTATTCCCCAGAGATGTTCAATAGGGTCCATATCTGGTGATCGTCTTGGCCATGGAAGCTTTTTAATGTCATTCTCTTCCAACTAATCCTGGGTCTTTTTAGCCGTGTGACAAGGAACCCCATCTTCCATAATGAGTCTTCTTTAATCGTTTCACCACTGCAGAAGATTAGAAGGATTCCTTACGGCAATATGGACACATATTTATCTGAGTTTATGTTTCCCTCACACTCCACTTGCTCTAATCGACAATTGCTTCAAATTGCTCTCCCCAGACCATAAAAAAATAGCCGCTGTGTTTCATTGCTGGCGGCAATTTTTTCACGTCAATCCAAAGCTACTGTCAGAAACTACAGCAAATCTGGACTCATCAGAGAACATGACAATGTCCTAAAATGCTAATGGCCTCTTCACCATCTCACTGGCCCAATATTTGCTCCACTTTATATTGGCTGGTCGAAGAAGTGGCTTCCTTCTTGCTGCTCTGCCATAGTAGCCAATTTTGTGGAGGTATCTGACAACTGTTCTGGGACTGACATCAACTTTTTCTGCAATGTCAGAGGCCCTGACACGAGGATTATCCTCCACACTTCTCTTAACAAAGCGAAGGGGCCTGTCAGAGAGCACTGGTCGATCTGGGCGAGGTGATGTGGACTCCTTCCCCTCTCTGGTGAATTGTACATTCACTCTATTAATTGTAGAAAGCAGGACCCCAAGGTTTTCTGCAATTTTACGCTAAGTGTATTTTCAGATTGATCCACAATACAGCCTCTTTGAAATTCGGACAATTCCAAGGCTTCTTTTGTACGTGACATGATTAAACAGTCACATATAGAACCTGAAACATAAAAATGGCAATTAACAAAAAATATAATCCTTTTAAAGTTAAAATAAATATAAAACGAGGTTTTATGGGTGTCTATTTATTTCTGTCATGTCTATGTACCTTCCTACAGCAGGGCATAAAAGATTATTCGTGAACCGCTCTCCGAAAAGAAGTTTAGTCATCACTTCTTTCTTATTTGAATGTCACATCAAACGCAAATTAAACTTTGCATAATCCTTGAAACACCTTGATTTTCGGTGTGATACACAAGTTTGTGATTCTTCAATGCTTTACTCTTCACCAGCGGCCGTTTCGTTGTTGACGATAGCTCTCAATCTGTTCTGCAGATGATATGTATTATGTGTGTTGTGCATGCGTTTATATGTATACAAACATATATACAGATACATAAAAACACACACATATACACACTTTTGTTATGTCTGTGGTATCAACGGTTTCCTGCTGACATACATCAGGATTTTTCCAGCCAGAATTTTAAAATGCTTATGAAAGTGATAACTTATGTTACAAGGAGTCAAGCGTATTTTGAATTCTGATTGAAAATATTCTCTTTCAGCAGAAAAATTTGGTAATACAGAAGTAGTATATATTTAGGCAGCTAGTAGGCTACCTGGGCAAATGGCATTTTCTGTCAGAATGCAATTGGGTGGACGGTAGCTGTGGAGAAATCCGTCGGGGACGATTGTATGTGCACTTCAAAACGTAGAGCCTTATCACAGTGTCACATGATTATACTTTATAACTATGTCACGGGGACGCGTGGATGTGGAGTAATCAGCTGCTTATACGATAATACAGGCACAGTGGAGGAGCGTGGCTTAGCGGTTAGGGTGTTGACTTATGATCATAAGACTGTGGTTTTTATTTCCTGGATGGAGCGGTCCAATGTGATCTTGAGCAAAGCACTTCATTTCTCGTTCGTCTAGTCCACTCAGCTGACAAAAGTAAGTAATCGTGCGATGGACCGGCGTCCCGTCCAAGTGGGAATATATACGCCACAAAACCGGAAAACCAGTCCATATGAGTCGGCATGACTCGAGAAAGTAAATTTATTTTCAGTTACTTTAATACATGAG
>NC_043002.1:91792746-91810246 GCF_006345805.1 Octopus sinensis
GTGTTGCTGCTGCTGCTGCTGATGATGATGATCTTGACGTTCATGATGACGATGATGATGATAGTGATGATGATGATGATGATGATGATGATGATGTGATCTTGACGTTCATGATGACGATGATGATGATAGTGATGATGATGATGATGATGATGATGATGATGACGATGATGATAGTGTTGCTGCTGCTGCTGCTGCTGATGATGATGATGATGATGATCTTGACGTTCATGATGACGATGATAATGATAGTGATGATGATGATAATGATGATGATGATCTTGACGTTCATGATGACGATGATGATGATAGTGATGATGATGATAATGATGATGATGATCTTGACGTTCATGATGACGATGATGATTATAGTGTTGCTGATGATGATGATGATGATGATGATGATGATGATGATGATGACAACGAAGCCATTGAAAATGTGATTTCGTGTTTGAAATATTAGATTTAAAGTTAAAAAATAATGCAAAAGCAACGAAAGTCGTTAAATGTCTCCTGACAGACAAATCAGCAATTCTCTGTTCATGCTTTTATATTCCATTGTGTTTATATCATTTCTTAGAGGTTGCTGTTGTTGTTGTTGTTGTTGTTGTTGTTGTTGTTGTTGATGATGATGATCATGTTGTTGTTTTTGTTGTTGTTGATGTTGCTGTTTAGCACAAGGTCAGCTCTGGCCCAGTGTTTTCGCCGTGACTATTCCAATGTTTTGATTTTCAAGCGTAGTATATATATATATATATATATATATATATATATATATATATATACACTGCGTTTGAAAATCAGAACATTGGAATAGTCACGGTGAGAACACTGGACCAGAGCTGACCTTGTGCTAAACATATATATATATAGACGCAGGAAGTTTTTTTAAAGAGTCATAAGTGCGTCGAACAAAATGACGTTTCGGTCATTTGTTCTGGTTCTTTACTTCCTGAATTCAAATTACGCCGAGGTCAGTTTTTAGTTTTGATCCCTTTGGGATGGATAAAGTAAAGTACCAGCGATGTTCTGATAATGATATACTGGACAGACCGTTTTAAAAAGAGAAAAAGAAGATCCTACAAAAGATGAAATTGTATGTCCGGGACCAGGTCATCACGTGTATCCTTCCTTTTGAAGAGGCTAGGGTTTGAGACTCTTATTTCAAACACGCCGAGGGACTTCATAGAGTCTCGCTGATTGGCTGCGAAAGATGACATCTTTGACGTAAAGACTGGATATTTCAATGCATTTCAGTTGGATATATATCAACTCAATTTTCATCATCTGCCAGGTGTGAAACTGTATAATCATTTACTCATTTCTTTCGATTCTGCAAGTATGGACTCTGTGCTAAATGTCTGTCGATAAGAGGAGGTCATCTGAAGTCAAACGAAAGGACTGACGTAGGTGAATATCCTTTCAAATGTCAGATCTTTGCTTGTACATCTTATAGCTTCACTATTTGGCATTTCTTTAGATAAACATATAGAAGGGGAACAACATATAAATATAAAGACACAGAAAATTATAACTCTGAAAGCATTCGAAAATACATGGGCTATAAATATCCTTTTCTACTGTAGTCACAACGCCCGAAATTTTTGGGGAGGGGGCCAGTCGATTAGATCGACCCCAGAACACAACTGGTACTTAATTTATCGACTCCGTGGAATTTGAACTCAGAACGTAGCGGCAGACGAAATACCTCTAAGCATTTCGCCCGGTTTGCTAACGATTCTGCCAGCTCGCCGCCTTACATGGGCTCTGAATATTAAATATAAAGTATGCAACAATATTTCCCTCGACGTCAGTTTAGTCATTATACACATCCATCACATTCACCACCAACGTTTTAAATAATTGCATCGAACCACAGTATATCGGCATACATACGAACATACAAGGGGGTGCTTAAAAGTTCCTGATTTGGGTATAAAGGAAATACAGGAGGATTTATTAATTATGATTTTACTCAACATACTCCTGTCAGATTCACACACTAATTGCAACGGCCCTTCAGTTTTTTTGAGCCCTGTAAATAGAACTCGGAAGGTTGGACCAACAGCCAAGGCTTTCGCGATAACCTTAAAGCCAGGAACTTTTCAGCACCTCCTCGTATGTATGTATTATATATACGTATACATACATATGCGTATAAATATATATGCATATATATATATATACATATATATATATGTACATATATATATATATATATATATATACATATATATATATATATATATATATATAATATATATATATATATATATATATATATATATACATAATATATATATACATATATATATATATATTATATTATATATATATAGATATATATATATATATATATATATATATACGAGGTCTGCTGAAGTTCCGGGCTTTGGGGAAAGGAAAATTATGTTTTATTTAACATATTTCCCTCTCAGATTCACACACTTATTCCAGCGATCCTTCAGGTTTTCTAAGCCTTGTAAAAGAACTCGGAAGGTTGGACCTCCAGCCAGGCTTTTCAGCAGCCCTTCATACGTACATCTAAGTATGTACCTATGAACGTATGTATGTATTTCTGTGCATTTGAATGCATGATGGACTCTCGCGTCGATTTCAATGAATAAGGATCAAAAACTTCAGAAAAATTTGACCCAACAAAACAACCTAAACAGTTGATTTGTTTACAGTGCTGCACATTATAGAAAAACAAATAGTAAAAAAAAATATGCACTTTATTCCGGAGTAACCTTCTCTACGGGGCATGCTTCAATGTGCCTCGCTCCCTCTGGTTTTACGGCATGCGGTATTCCAGCCTGGAATTTATGTCCCCACGCAAGAGGTGTATACATGTGTGTATAGATAAATTAAATAGGTAGACATATATAAATAAATAATGGATTCAATACTTGTATAAATTCTTTCATAATATATATTTTTTTAATTGTAATTTAAAATGTTGCCGGTGTGGCATATTTAAACTCATGGACCGTTTGCACAAAATCACTACCGATTAAATTTCGAAGTCATTTTCGAGAAACTTTGTGCGTGTGTGTGGTTAGGATATTACATAATTTTGTGTGTGTATGTATGTGTGAGAGAGAGAAAAAGAGACAGACAGAGACAGAGAAAGGCACGCACGTACACAGAGTTACCTGCTTGAGACCGCGTATTGAAGTTGAAGCTATTAAAACGTGGATCCAGCCATTCGAGACATTTAATAACACACACAAACGGTTAACATCACTGTTGATTTATTTTATGAGGTGTTAAAGTTTCCTTCGTGTTTGTTTCATTGTTTGGTGTGCTTGGCCGATTGTATCTCTATGCCTGTTCAATTTATCACAAGCCAGCAATGTCTTACAGTCGCATTGGTAGGACAACTATTTTGGAAAACTGTTTATTGTGTACAACAGAAAATCCTTCATAATCTGCTCCTAAACGATCATTATCTACTCTCTCACAGTCTTAGTTTAGAACTCGCTGGTTCTTATCACATTTGCTGTATTCTCCAGTGAAGGGCTGTGAGCGCCTGATATCGTCTTCCATTGTCTGGCTATCAGTTTCGGACTTTCTATACGTTCGGTGCCTAGTAGTGCTATTCCTTGTATGCTGTGTATGTGTATAAATCCTGAGGTTTTTATTTTGTTTTTGTAACGTTTTAAATTTATTTCCAACACAGCTTTTATTATGAAGATAACTTTATAGAATATAAAGTTTTCTAATTGAATTCATTGACGTTGCAAATTTGTCTTTTTAAAACTGAAAACATGGTTAACATTAGATAACAGAATAAAGAGAAAAGGAAGATTAGTGGTTTTCCGTTGATATGAATTAAAATAGGCTAGTTACTAAAATAATTTACGACTCGCAGACTATAAACCTTATCTTTCGTACATGTTTATCCTATACCTATTTCTTTACTACCCACAAGGGGCTAAACACAGAGAGGACAAACAAGAACAGACAAACGGATTAAGTCGACGACTATATCGACCCCAGTGCGTAACTGGTACTTATTTAACCGACCCCAAAAGGATGAAAGGCAAAGTCGACCTTGGCGGAATTTGAACTCAGAACGAAGCGACAGACGAAATACTTATTTATTTACTATCCACAAGGGGCTAAACACAGAGGAGACAAACAAAGACAGACAGACGGATTAAGTCGATTATATCGACACCAGTGCGTAAGTGGTCCTTAATTTATCGACCCCGATGGATAAAAGGCAAAGTCGACCTCGGCGGAATTTGAACTCGGAACGTACGCACTGGGGTCGATATAATCGATTTAATCCGTCTGTCTGTCCTTGTTTGTCTCCTCTGTAAATTTGAACTCAGAACGTAACGACAGACAAAATACTTATTTCTTTATTACCCACAAGGGGCTAAACATAGAGGGGACAAACAAGGACAGACATAGGTATTAAGTCGATTATATCGACCCCAATGCGTAACTGGTACTTATTTAATCGACCCCGAAAGGATGAAAGGCAAAGTCGACCTCGGCGGAATTTGAACTCAGAACGTAACGGCAGACGAAATACCGCTAAGCATTTCGCCCGGCGTGCTAACGTTTCTGCCAGTTCGCCGCCTCGTACATGTTTATCTTATACCGTTTAGTCAGACACGATAACTGTCGTGGAAAGAAACTCAGCATCTCTGAACAGGGAAGTATGTCTTCTAACGGAACTTGGCACTTAATACGCGTTCAGTAAGGTTAGTCGCATGAGAGACAAATTTTCACGGGACAGGTCCCTAGTGTTCTATTGACAGTAACTTTCTCATATTTGTATGCTCTTCACTTTCACCAAACAGAGACGAATAGTGTAAAATAAATAAAAAAAATAGTAAAATTTGGGGTCTTTCTTTAACACAATGTGAATTGAGTGCAGTCGAGGGAAGGTCATGTTCTGTGTGTTGGTAACTTAACCACTTAGACATTTCATCTATATATATAAAACTGTAGTTGTGTGAGTGTCTGTCTCCTACGATTTAGATTCCTAACTCCTCCCACATTTTGCGGTGCAGTTTAACCAAATTCGGGTATCTTATAGTCGTGATTAATATCGAGCCCGTCTGGCTATTAGCGCGCGTCTACGATGAGTCTACGATTTTAAAAATAATTTAACATCATTTTTTATTCCATTTTAATGCATAATTTTTCGTGTGTCGATGGCGGCGGAGTTGGCGTCCACGCTCAAACACCTGCACCTGTGTTTGCTTCTCCCCCTTCTTCCTCCCTCGTGAAGCTGTGGGGAAAGGAGTTTAAGGAAATCAACGTCGTAATGCGTTGTCAAGGAGACCAGCGTTCTTTTAGAACAACGACTTCATGGCTTGAAGACACCAAAACAGAAATGGCTAAGAAAGCCCGAATTGGCATCTATAAGGAAGTAACTCTCTAAAAATGCTTATATAGTTATTTCCCTTACAAACCCGAGCAACGCCGGGCGATACTGCTAGTCGATAATAAATTAGAGCCTTAAAACTCATTCGAACGAGTGCTTCGGTTTGCTGAACAGCGCAAAAAAAAAAAAATGCAGAAAGACAAGAAGCCATCAGTTACTTGGCAGTAGCCATAGTCCGAAATCAATGCCTGTAACAGAAGTAAGAATTGCGCTACAAAAGTGAACTGAGGTCATAGGTCTGCGACCTAAATATTTGTTATCATGTTATTGTAATGTGAAGCAGCCTCAGTGTTTGAAGATTAACACGTTGATTAGAAATTCAGACTTGACTAGTCGCCTTCAATTGTATAAAATTGACGACAAAACTCTTCTACTGCAATATAATGATATAATGGTCTAATGACTTTGAATTAACTCGCTGCAAGGATTTCACAAAACTCTCCCCCCCCCCCGCCATTCTCTCTCTCTCTCTCTCTCCCCGTCCGTTTTTCTCTTACACACAAATTCTTTCATTCACAGATCTATTCACATTCACTGATTCTCTATCTCTCTCTCTCTCTCTCTCTCTCTCTCTTTGTCTCCCTCTACCTCACTCTCTCTTTTGCTTACAATACAAGCACATATTCTTTGTCTGTCTGTTAATCTGCTTTTTTCTCTTTCTCTCTCTCTTTCTCTCTGACATGCGCTCACAACACACATAAACCACACACACACACACACACACACACACACACACAGATACTTAAACGCACTCATGCATTCATTTACACACACTGTATCTCCCTCTTCTTTTTCTTCTTCTTCACTTTCTCCTCTCTCTCTCTCTCTCCCTCTCTCTCCCTCTCTCTCTCTCTTTCTTATACGCGCACACACTATCTCTCTCTCTCTCTCTTTCTTATACACGCATACACTATCTCTCTCTCTCTCTTTCTTTTACACGCACACACTTTCTCTCTCTTACACACCTATTCACACAGACTATTTTTCTTCCTCTGTCTTTTAATCACGACACACTCAATTCTCCGTCTATCTGTCACCCCCGTCTCCCACTCACATTCAAACACGCACATTCATTTACACACTCACACACTCGCTCTCGCACCTTCTTCTTCTTCCTCCTCCTCCCTTGCCCCCCCCCACCTCCTCTCTCTCTCTCACACACACACACACTCACACGCACACAGCCTAGTTGTTTATCTCTATTCTAGTCACACAAGACAACTTGTTGTTTATTGTTCGGTTAGTTATTCCATAACCCCTATCTCTTTCAGTCGTTCTCCTTGCGCGCATTAGTTGCGCCGTCGCCGCTACTCTCTGATATACCATGTGTCATTGCTGAAACCGTATGTTTATTTATTGGGCCATTTATATCTAATCCTTTTCAACAGAAGAATCTGCAGAACATCATTGCCACTTACAAGAATATGGTTTGACGTTATTTTCACCTGATTCCACAATGTCGATCTGACGACAGAATGAGCTGGTAATGTTATCACAAACGACATAAATATTGTTGATTTATGTTGAGCAAGAATCGATTGAATATCATTACCATTTCAATATGGTACTATGGCATTGTTGCAATGTCAAAGAGGAGGTCATTGCGTCTGTTAAATTTCTCCACTAGTCGGCAATACTCAGTTCTCACAATTGCTGTTCTTTATACATATTAGTCGGCACATTTCTCCATTTGCCGCCTCGGATTTACGCAGTCGAAATTAAATCATGGGATATTTTCGGTTTGAACGGCAGTTTTTTAACATAATTTCTAGGTAATTAAAAAATTTTAAACTTCATTTACTGGTAGAATGTGTTTATAAAACATCTTTTTCTCTTTTGTTTTTATTGAGAAAATTCTATAGTTTGTAACATATTTGTTGTTGTTTTTTCTTCAATTTCTGCAATTTCAACCAATCAGTGACGTCTATTCAGGTGCCGTATGAATATGTCTCTCTTTTAAGAAACAGATTGGGTTTATTTACATTTGTGAAGAAAAAAAGATACCCTTCCACCCACCCCTAACCCTAAAACAGATTGAAATGGAATAGATCGATACTAGGGCCATAATTATGGGTGACAATTTCATATGACACCGCTAGAAAAAACTGCCGTTCAAACCAGGAAGATCCAAATCGTGGATAATGCAACTCTTCTTCAGTATTCGCAGAGCTTCTTTAAATCCTAGATGGCACAGTGTTTTCATGTGCCGCATAGGGTCTACGCAGTCGAAATTAAATCGTGGATAACGCAACTCTTCTTCGGTGCTCGCAACTTTTTCGTCCTGGACACGTTTCATATTTTTTTTTCTTTTTTTTTTTAGTTGTTTCAGTCATTTGACTGCGGCCATGCTGGGGCGCTGCCTCGAAGAATTTTCTTTTAGTCGAATGTATCGACCCCAGTGCTTACTTATTTTAAAATCTGGTACTTATGGCATAGGTCACTTTTGCTGAACCGTTAAGTTACGGGGAAGTAAACGTACCAACACCGGTTGTCAAGCAATGGTAGTGGGTAAACACAAGCATAAACACACACAGGTATATATACATACACACACACACACACACACACACACACACACACGACGGGCTTCTTTCAGTTTCTGCCTGCCAAACTCACTTACTAAGCTTGGATCAGCCCGAATTTATAGTAGAAGACACTTGCCCAAGTTGTCACGCAGTGGGACTGAACCCGGAAACATGTGGCTGGAAAACAAGCCTCTTACCACACAGTCACGCCTGCGCCTCTAATTTTAATAAAATAAAAAACGCGCAACTCTACTACTACTATATGCTACTACTACCACTACCACTAGTAGTAGTAGTAGTAGTAGTAGTAGTAGTAGTAGTAGTAGTAGTAGTAGTAGTAGTAGTAGTGGTGGTAGTTATTCATGGAACGTCTACCACGCATCAGTGGAGGCGCAATGGCCCAGTGGTTAGGGCAGCGGACTCGCGGTCATAGGATCGCTGTTTCGATTCCCAGACCGGGCGTTGTGAGTGTTTATTGAGCGAAAACACTTAAAAGCTCCACGAGGCTCCGGCAGGGGATGGTGGTGATCCCTGCTGTACTCTTTCACCACAACTTTCTCTCACTCTTACTTCCTGTTTCTGTTGTACCTGTATTTCAAAGGGCCGGCCTTGTCACTCTCTGTGTCACGCTGAATATCCCCGAGAATTACGTTAAGGGTACACGTGTCTGTGGAGTGCTCAGCCACTTACACGTAAATTACACGAGCAGGCTTTTCCGTTGATCGGATCAACCGGTACCCTCGTCGTCGTAACCGACGGAGTGCTTCCATCCATCAGTAGTAGTAGTAGTCATTCATGGAACGTCTACCACGCATCAGTTGGCAGCTTAAATCATTGTGAAGATGAAGAAGACACCCTGCCTTAACAGGCAAGTTAAAATTCTGTTCTAATGAGAGGCTTCTACGCCGTCGCTCCACTTGCTATGAAAACACAGTAGACAGAAAAAAATTCTTCAAATCAAAATCACATCGTGTTTAATCATATAGTACATACGCTACGTCTGAAATAAAGATGACATGGCCACAACTAGAACGTCTATTTGATCAATTACGTCTATTTGATCAATGCTAACTTATTTGGTAAACTAGAACAAAAAACAACACCCACAGACTTTCTCCTAGAATCAAACTACTAATACAAAATTCCATATATTTTCATAATACGAAAGAAAAAAAGAGGCTGTCTGTCTGGTAGGAAGCTTGCTTTCTAACCACATGGTTCCGGGTTCAATACCACCGCCTGGCATCTTGGGCATGTGTCTTCTTCTATAGCCTCGGGCCGACCAAAGCCTTGTGAGTGGATTTGGTAGACAGAAACAAGCCCGTTGTATATAGATATACTCAGAAACATATGTCTTCAGGTGCTTAGTCCCGGCTTGCGGGGGTGATTGCCTCCTCTTTGCAAATATAAGAACACAGAATATGTGTCAAAGCCGACAGGAGACGTCGATGTTTCCGAGGGCTAAATGGCGGTGGTGTAATTCCCTTACGGGACTGTCACATTGAGTTGACGGTATACGACCACTATATATATATGTGTGTATGTGTGTGTGTGTGTGTGTGTGTATAAATATATATATGTATATATATAATATATATATATACATATAAATATATATATATACATATATATACATATACATATATATACATACTTATATATATATATATATATATTTATTTATATGTATATATATATGTATATATATATATATATATATATATTATATATATATATATGTATATATATATATATATATATATATATATATATATATATATATATATATATATATATATATATATATATATATATATATATATATATATATATAAAGTTAATCCAAACAAGAAAACACAGAAAAAAAGAGAGAAAATAACACAGCAACGCAGGACGTGGAACAATTAAAGTATTATTGACGCTCAGGAAAGAAGGGAAGGAGGGTTTAACGTTTCGAGCAGAGCTCTTCGTCGGAAACAAGGAGAAGGAAAGATCCCAAGAAGGGAAGACAGAGGAAAAAATATTTGAGCTGGTGGTGCTTAAGAGATCACATGTATATATATATATATATATATATATATATATATATATATATATATATATATATATATATATATATATATATATGTATTCATACGCGCGCGTGCAAAAACACATACACACAGGGGTGAGCTTATAATTTCAAAGCAAGGTGAAAAGAATGGTACGCGAATATCGAAAGAAGAGTAATATGCATTTATCATCAGAAAACTGTTTCTCAAAGTTTCACGTTGTCCGACAAACAGGAATTGGTAATTCTGAGTAGCAGTCTTGTGATAATTTTGTAGCTTTTTATTAAAAGTGCTTAACAACCGGTGTTGGTGTGCTTGCGTCCCCATAACATAGTGGTTCGGCAAAAGTCCGGTAGAATAAGTACCAGGCTTGAAAAAAGTTCTGGGTTCGATTTGTCTGACTGAAACCCTTCATAGCTGTGCCCCAGGTTGACCGCAATCAAATAACTGAAACAGATACAAAAAAAAAAAAAGACAAGAACTCATTAATTTAAGTTTACAGGAATATTATTTTTAGCATTGATTACATTTTAAACATATTTAAACGAGGTGTTGCGAAGAAATTTTAAAACAGTTCACACTCAAAAGCTGCATCTGCCAGTAGAGAACAAACTGAAAGATTTCTCACCTGTACAACTACATCTGTCTACATGGAACAGACTGAAAGCCTTCTCACCGCCAAGAATACATATCTTTCTCTATCTGTGTCTATAGAACACACTGTAAAACGCTCCCCCCCTTTACAACTACATCTTCCAGTATGGAACAGACTGATAACATCAAACTTGATGTATATAATCCGATAGATCCAGTATCTCACATCAGAATCGACACTTCAATCTGAACACATCAAATTCAAAGCAACAATTGTATTCTTCCTGTCAGACTTGTGACACAACACTTGGCATTTCTCATTTGATAAACTAATCCCATTATATACGTCTAGGGATAAAAACGCACATAGATTGTATTTACTTTGATAGTAGATTATGTGTACAGACTTATGTGGATTTTTGTTTGTTTTTGTGTGTGAATACGTGTGAATAAATATATATATCTGTCTGTCTGTCTGTCTCTCTCTATATATATAGTAGCACTCCGTCGGTTACGATGACGAGGGGTCTAGTTGATCCGCTCAACAGAATAGCCTGCTCGTGAAATTAACGTCCAAGTGGAGCTGAACACTCCACAGACACGTGTACCGATTCAGGATGACACAGAGTGTGACATGGCTGGCCATTTGAAATACAGGTACAGCAGAAAGAGGAAGGAAGAGTGAGAGAAAGCAGTAGTGAAAGAGTACAGCAAGGTTCGCCACCACTCCCTGCCGGAGCCTCGTGGTGCTTTTAGGTGTTTTCGCTCAATAAACACTCACAACGCCAGGTCTGGGAATCGAAACGGCGATCCCACGACCGCGAGTCATCTGCCCTAACCACTGGACCATTGCGCCTCCGAGATATATATATATATATATATATATATAATATATTAGAGAGAGGAGAGAGAGAGAGAGGAGAGAGAGAGAGAGAGAGAGGAAGAGAGAGAGAGGTAGATGGATAGATAGATAGATAGATAGATAGATAGATAGATAGATAGATAGATAGATAGATAGATACATAGAGCTAAGGCAGAATGGAGAGAGAGAGGGGAAGAAAGAGAGATGCTCTATCAATTATTACTTGTTGTGGGCTGCCCCTGAGTGGCAACAAAAAGAAGGGTGTGTTGTGTTACGATAAATAATAAGATTTAAAAATTATATACAAGGACGACCAAGGAACACTGAAACATTACACACAAATGTGGACATGCTGTTCCCTCGACAGTTATCATCCAAAAATTTTGATAATTTTGCGCCATTAACGATAAAATTGTTCAATTTGGTGGCGATGAAAATAAACGAAAATAAATGAGCGAACGATGAGAACAGGCGTGGTTCTTTGGTAAGAAATTTACTGTCTAACTCAGTGCCTTTCAAACTTTTTCCTGGAGCGGAACCCCAAGGAAACATTCCACTGGCTCGAGGAACCCCTGTGCAATAATTTAATAGTTTTATGCACACATATTTGCAGCACAGGAGAATTAAAAATTACTGCCCATTTTAGCAGTTTTGTAACTTCTTGCGGAACCCCTGGACTGTACTGGCGGAACCCTTGTTGAAAACCACTGGTCTAACTACATTGTTCTGGATTCAATCCGACTGTGTTGAGGTAAGTGCCGCGGGGTGACTAAAATTTTCTGAGTAGATTTCGCAGATGGAAACTGAAAGAAGCCCGTTGTGTGTTTACATGTGTGTGTGTGAGAGAGAGAGAGAGAGAGAGAGAGAGAGAGTGTGTGTGTGTGTGTGTGTGAGAGAGAGAGAGAGAGTGTGTGTGTGTGTGTGTGAAAGAGAGAGAGAGAGAGAGAGAGAGAGAGAGAGAGACTAATGGGTCATTTTGTTCACTTAAAATTCTTCAAGGCGCTGCCCCAGTATGGCAGCAATGTAATTACTGAAAGAGGTAAAAGACAGAAAATGAAAGACGCACATATAAGACCTGCTACGTATTCTGTCGTTCTCTTTTGCTGAACCGCTGATTAACGGGACCTAATGAAGCTAACACCATTTGTCAAGCAGTGTTGGGACAAACACAGATACAAAGACACACACATAAAAATATGTGTGTGTGTGTGTGTGTGTGTGTGTGTGTGTGTGTGCGTGCGTGTGCGTGTGTGTGTGTGTGTGCGTGCGTGCGTGTGCGTGTGTGTGTCTATACGACGGACTTCTTTCAGTTTCCGTCAGCCAAATCCACTCACTAACCTTTGGCCGGCCCGGGGCAACAGAAGACATGCTCAAAGTGCCACGCAGCGTGACTGAATGCAGAACCACATGGTTGAGAATCAAACTTCTTACCCCCACAGCCACGCATGAGCCTGTACTTAGGTGAAACTGACTATTACCCGGTCGATTTTGTCTGCGGATCTTCGCATTGTAGGAAATCTAAGCAACTGATCATCAGCCACTTACTCAGGACCATTTCTCCTTAGGACTTAAACAAATATTTTTTTATTTTTCGTCTCCTCTCTCTTGAATTCCTCCGAACCACACCTATTATAACATTATTGATTACTGTAAACACTTCCGGTATTTTTTTCCTCGTTTTATTCAAGACAAACGCAGGGTTCCTGATATTTGGCAGTCCTCGAGAGTGGTGAGTGGGAAAGTATAGCGGTATCCTCAAATTGGAGACTGTCTCTTGCGTTGGCAAATGTATAGATTCTGCTAAAGGTACCCAAGTTTCCAAGTGAAGGTGTTACACTAGCAATGGATTGTGTGCCCCATGTAGGCTATGGGTGGTATTTGAACTCAGAATCTACTGAGCTGGAACATATATTATGTTGCATGTCGTCGGACGTTCCCACATTTCCTACAGTTCATTGTCCTATATTGGTGCTCTTTTTTATCGATCTTGAACGAATGACTGGTCAAGTTGACCTCGGCGATTTTCGAAACTAGAAAACCGAGCGTTGGCACAAATAACATGAAGCATTGCATCCAACGTGTTTGTGTGTGTGTGTGTATGTGTGTGTGTGTGCGTGCGTGTGTGTGTATGTGTGTGTGTGTTTTGCTTACGTTTGTGTTTGTGCAAGCATACGTGCGTATGTATGTATGAAAACAAGATAGAAACATACTTCATAGAATAGATCGTGATTAGCATCAGCAGAGTATTTTTCATCAATAAAAATATAACCTGGACTTACTTTGTAGCAAAACCTCCACCAGTGAACTTTCTTCGAAAGGGAAATATCTTTCGAGAAAAATCTACCTCAAAATGTTTGACATGTGATTAATTTCCTAGGAGAAGATACATACCCACTCCATAGAGTACACCATAATTTGTTTACATAAGACATTTTAAAACAAAATGCTATGCAAACCTAAGTCTTTCTAAATTACATGTATATATATATATAGAGATGTCGCCTCGTGGATATATATTTCCCTGGCTTCTTTGCTGACGAGACAGGCTAGTGGCAAATAGATTTAATTTAATTTAATTAAATCGGTTTGCCATATGTATGTCGAAACTATGCATAGTCCAAAGATGATAAGGGTAATTTTTTTTATTTTCCTTTGGTTTCTGAATTACAACTATTTAACGGTTTGAGTTTAGCTGCTCTTTCTAGTGGGTCGAATGACCTATTAAGGCCATTCCTTAATATTGTTATATATATATATATATATATTATATATATATATATATATATATATATCTAGCATGTTGACTGTCCACTTTTCGTGTTCAGTCCTTAATTGGTATATATAAATATTTTAATCTTCGGATTCTTTCTTTAATATGCTAGACCACTGGTTCTAATTGATAAATATCAATTTTTACCCTAAATTTAATTTTATATAAATATTTGTTCTCTAACCGATAAATTAACTGCTGCTAACTATTAGCTGCAGGCTAGTTTTCTCGGGTCTCATCGCGCCAAAAGTAAAGACATTTGAAATATATATTTCAAATGTAATAGGCCGTACTCCATGCACGCGATATTTCGGTATCGTGTTGGCATTTAGTACAGCAAATTACATTTTATATGGGACCATGCTGATGATGGCTGCACTTTTCCTTGCGGAAAATAACAGCCGAGACTAAATTTAGTACATGGGTAAATATTTATTTCGTATATTTTTCACTTGCTTATTGATTTGGTTTTGTGTTGAGTTTGATCTGAGAACATAGACTTTTTGTGGAGAATGGCGATTTGACGTCTATATCTAGCATGTTGACTGTCCACTTTTCGTGTTCAGTCCTTAATTGGTATATATAAATATTTTAATCTTCGGATTCTTTCTTTAATATGCTAGACCACTGGTTCTAATTGATAAATATCAATTTTTACCCTAAATTTTATTATATATATATATATATATATATATATGGAGGTACAATAGCTACTTACCACACAGAGGCGCAATGGCCCAGTGGTTAGGGCAGCGGACTCGCGGTTGTAGGATGGTGGTTTCGATTCCCAGAGTTGTGAGTGTTTATTGAGCGAAAACACCTAAAGCTCCACGAGGCTCCGGCAGGGGTGGTGGCGATTCCTACTGTACTCTTTCGCCACAAGTTTCTCTCAGTCTTTCTTCTGTTGGCCTGCTCGCTTAGCCAGCGGGGTTGCGTCATTTGAAGGCTAAAACAATTGCGAAGCGCATTGTGACTAGCGATGTGTAGTAACATCTGATAGCCTGGTCGGTCACGGTGACCACGGTGATATATACATATATATATATATATGTCTATTGAATAAATGAACACTGCCTAAGTAAATATTGGGATAGTTACGACTAGAATGTCTTTGCTCCCAGCATTGTTCAATGAGCGCACACTTATGTTTAAATAACAATAACAAAATTGACATCAGAAAACGAAAGCAACGACAGTAATACAACAGTGATAGCAGCAACTATAGAATAACACATGCTTGAAGACAAATAGGATGCGTAATGGGAAGAGCAATTTCAGGAGGAATTAGGTTTGACCTCGTCACAATACCAAAGAAGCTACAACGCATACAATAATATATTGTCCACCATAGATTTTAATCATGCCCCACCACGAGCAAAAAGCTGCGAAACTTTGCTCGTAGAAGGGAGTTGGTGGAATGAAGTCCGCACAAGATTTTCAAAAGACTGTTAGAAAAGGAAATCCACAATATGATATTGTTGCAAGAATCCAGGTTAGATGCAAACAAGAAATAGACTTTGAGATAACACTTAAGAATTTAAGACTACGCATGAAACATGTGAGAAACGTCCATATTTGTAATTTCATTGAAATCAGTTTTAATAATAAAAACAAACGATTAAATGTGTTATTGTGATCTAATTTCAAAACTAAATTTAGTAGTGACATAGAAATACTCAAAAATAATGTGTTGTATTAGTACTTGCGCAAGGAAAATATTTCAGTGTCTCACAATAATAAGGTTTGCATCTGAAAAGTAGCCATCATGATAAATTTCAGAGATGGTGGACAATCATAAGTAAATGCATCGATTAACTTCTACGATAACCGCCTTTGAAACGAAGGTAACGTGATAATAGATCCACCTTGGATTTTCTTCTGATGAATAGCTCAGTGGTCATAAAACTGGCACTCTGTTGGTTACGAGTTGATCCGACCCACGGTACAGCCATCTCTGAAAAAATTAACGTGCAAGTGGCTGAACACTCCACCGACGCGCGTGCCCTTAACGTAGATCTCAGGGAGATACAGCTTGATACAGGCTGTGACAAGGCTGGCTCTTTGAAATACAGTTACTACTCATTTTTGCCAGCTGAGTGGACTGCAGCAACGTGAAATAAAGTGTCTTGCTCAAGGACACAACGCGCCCCCAGGAATCAAACTCGTGACCTTACGATCGTGATCCGCATACCACAAAGCCACGCGCCTTCACTCCCAGGGACCATAATACCATTTTAACGATGGCCAATTGAAAAACTTCTACACTCAATAATATCGACTGCGCTGAAAATAATTTAGCAATATTGTCAACAAGTGGAACAGTCAACGCGAGAATTGAAATAAGAAAACGACAAAATAATACAAAAGGTTGATCAGTGTTGTTTACGTTCACAAGGATCTCGAGCCTTAATAGTAGAAAGGGTTGTATAACGAAAACTCAGCATTCTATCAATCTACAATGGACGACAATACTAGCTTGGGATCTCAACTTTAACTTTAACACTTTATATCACGATGTCGTGACAATGGTGCTCGTGTCCAACAGCTAAATCACAAGAAGAGATGAATTGAAAAAACGATCGCACAAACTGCAGTTTATGGAAGATCGGCATCTCTGCAGAAATACAATACTGAAGAATGAGAAGAAGGTACCGATTCATCAGTTCAAAGAGTGAGACACAGAGGGAGGGCAGGAGACAGAAAGAAATGAAGGGGAGAGATTAAAAAGGAAATTAATTGATGGATTATAACAGGTTCGTGAGAAAGATGTCGCTACCTGAGTGCTAGCAAAAGACAATGGATATTGGAATCAAGTAAAATATGTGTGTGTGTGTGTGTGTGCACGTGCGTGCGTTGTGTGTGTGCGTGTGTGTACGTACATACGTATGTATGTATGAATACACGTATGTTGCTATATTTTGTTTGTTTTTTCCTTACCAAATAAACACATGTGATACATATCCGTTCTTCATTCGTTTATTGCTGTTCTTATCTTATCGTATGTCCATCCTCCAGGAAGATATACGTGCGATGGAAGAGTCGTTGAAATGGTCATAGATGTATTACGAAAGATATACAGACATTGGACATAGGATAAAATAAGAAGGATAATAAACGAATGAAGAACGAATATACAGTGCGTTTGTTTATTTGGCAAGACAAAAGAAAAGACTCACTAAATATAAAAATATCTATTTCAACACAGGATTTCATATCAGGAATTTTGCAAACCAAATTCGTAAACGTAAAAATAGGATAAAATTTATCAAGTACTTAACGTGAAAAACCCCA